>NC_091986.1:2194187-2325322 GCF_044704955.1 Pristiophorus japonicus
GGGTATTGATCGTTCCCAGTATGATTGATCAGGTATCGATCGTTCCCTCACTGTGATTGATCGGGTATTGATCGTTCCCTCTGTGATTGATCTGGTATCGATCGTTCCCTCTTTGTGATTGATCGGGTATCGATCATTCCCCCACTGTGATTGATCGGGTATCGATCGTTTCCTCACTGTGATTGATCGGGTATCGATCGTTCCCTCACTGTGATTGATCGGGTATCGATCGTTTCCTCACTGTGATTGATCTGGTCTCGATCGTTTCCTCACTGTGATTGATCGGGTATCGATCGTTCCCTCACTGTGATTGATCGGGTATCGATCGTTTCCTCACTGTGATTGATCGGGTATCGATCGTTCCGTCACTGTGATTGATCTGGTCTCGATCGTTTCCTCACTGTGATTGATCGGGTATCGATCGTTCCCTCACTGTGATTGATCGGGTATCGTTCGTTCAAACTGTGATTGATCGGGTATCGATCGTTCCCTCACTGTGATTGATTGGGTCTCGATTGTTCCCACTGTGATTGATCGGGTATCGATTGTTCCGTCACTGTGCTTGATCAGGTATCGATCGTTCCCTCACTGTGATTGATCGGGTATCGAACGTTCACTCTCTGTGATTGATCGGGTATCGATCGTTCCCTCACTGTGATTAATCGGTTATCGATCGTTCCCTCAATGTGATTGATCGGGTATCGATCGTTCACTCAATGTGATTGATCGGGTATCGATCGCTCCCTCATTGTGATTGATCGGGTATCGATCGTTCCCTCACTGTGATTGATCAGGTATCGATCGTTCCCTCACTGTGATTGATCGTGTATCGATCGTTCCCTCACTGTGATTGATCGGGTATCGATCATTCCCTCACTGTGATTGATCAGGTATCGATTGTTTCCTCACTGTGATTGATCGGGTATCGATCGTTTCCTCACTGTGATTGATCGGGTATCGATCGTTCACTCACTGTGATTGATCGGTCATCGATCGGTTCGTCACTGTGATTGATCGGGTATCGGTCATTCCCTCCCACTGTGATTGATCGGTTATGGATCGTTCCCTCACTGTGATTGATCGGCTATTGATTGTTCCCTCACTGAGATTGATCGGGTTTCGATCATTCCCTCACTGTGATTGATCGAGTATCGATCGTTCCTCACTGTGATTGATCGGGTATCGATCGTTCCCTCACTGTGAATGATCGGGTATCGATCGTTCTCTCACTGTGATTGATCAAGTATCGATCGTTCCCTCACTGTGATTGATCGGCTATCGATCGTTCCCTCACTGTGATTGATCGTTCCCTCACTGTGATTGATCGGGTATCGATCGTTCCCTCACTGTGATTGATCGAGTATCGATCGTTCTCTCACTGTGATTGATCGGGTATCGATCGTTCACTCAATGTGATTGATCGGGTATTGATCGTTCCCTCACTGTGAATGATCGGGTATTGATCGTTCCCTCACTGTGATTGATCGAGTATCGATCGTTCCCTCTGTGATTGATCCGGTATCGATCGCTCACTCATTGTGATTGATCGCGTATCGATCATTCCCTCACTGTCATTGATCGGGTATCGATTGTTCCCTCACTGTGATTGATCGGGTATCGATCGTTCCCTCACTGTGATTGATCGGGTAACGATCGTTTCCTAACTGTGATTGATCGGGTATCGATCGTTCCCTCACTGTGATTGATCGGGTACTGATTGTTCTCTCACTGTGATTGATCGGGTATCGATCGTTCCCTCACTGTGATTGATCGGGTATCGATCGTTTCCTCACTGTGATTGATCGGGTACCGATTGTTCTCTCACTGTGATTGATCGGGTATCGATCGTTTCCTCACTGTGATTGATCGGGTATCGCTCGTTCCCTCACTGTTATTGATCGGGTATCGATCGTTCCCTCACTGTGATTGATCGGGTATCGATCGTTCCCTCACTGCGATTGATCGGGTATCGATCGTTCCCACTGTGATTGATCGGGTATCGATCGTTCCTTCCCACTGTGATTGATCGGGTATCGCTCGTTCCCTCACTGTGATTGATCGGGTATCGATCGTTCCCACTGTGATTGATCGGGTATCGATCGTTCCTTCCCACCGTGATTGATCGGGTATCGATCGTTCCCTCACTGTGATTGATCGGTATTGATCGTTCCCTCACTGAGATTGTTCTGGTATCGATCGTTCCCTCACTGTGATTGATCGGGTATCGATTGTTCCGTCTCACTGTGATTGATCGGGTATCGATCGTTCCCTCACTGTGATTGATCGGGTATTGATCGTTCCCACTGTGATTGATCGGGTATCGATTGTTCCGTCTCACTGTGATTGATCGGGTATCGATTGTTCCGTCTCACTGTGATTGATCGGGTATCGATCGTTCCCTCACTGTGATTGATTGGGTATCGATCGTTCCCTCACTGTGATTGATCGAGTATCGATCGTTCTCTCACTGTGATTGATCGAGTATCGATCGTTCTCTCACTGTGATTGATCGGGTATCGATCGTTCCCTCACTGTGATTGATCGGGTATCGATCGTTCCCTCTGTGATTGATCCGGTATCGATCGCTCCCTCATTGTGATTGATTGCGTATCGATCATTCCCTCACTGATTGATCGGGTATCGATCGTTCCCTCACTGTGATTGATCGGTTAACGATCGTTCCCTCACTGTGATTGATCGGGTATCGATTGTTTTCTCACTGTGATTGATCGGGTATCGATCGCTCACTCACTGTGATTGATCGGTCATCGATCGGTCCGTCACTGTGATTGATCGGGTATCGATCTTTCCCTCACTATGATTGATCGGTTATCGATTGTTCCCTGTCACTGTGATTGATCGGGTATCGATCGTTCCCACTGTGATTGATCGGGTATGGATCGTTCCCTCGCACTGTGATTGATCGGGTATCGATCGCTCCCTCACTGAGATTGATCGGGTATCGATCGTTTCCTCACTGTGATTGATTGGGTATCGATCATTACTTCACTGTGATTGATCGGCTATCGATCGCTCCCTCACTGAGATTGATCGGGTATCGATCGTTCCCTCACTGTGATTGATCGGGTATCGATCATTCCTTCACTGTGATTGATCGGCTATCGATCGCTCCCTCACTGAGATTGATCGGGTATTGATCGTTCCCACTGTTATTGATCGGGTATCGATCGTTCCCAACGTGATTGATTGAGTATCGACCGTTCCCTCACTGTGATTGATCGGGTATCGATCGTTCCCTCACTGTGATTGATCGAGTATCGATCGTTCTCTCACTGTGATTGATAGGGTATCGATCGTTCCCTCATTGTGATTGATCGGGTATCGATCGTTCCCTCACTGTGATTGATCGAGTATCGATCGTTCTCTCACTGTGATTGATCGGGTATCGATCGTTCCCTCACTGTGATTGATCGGGTATAGATCGTTCCCTCTGTGATTGATCCGGTATCGATCGCTCCCTCATTGTGATTGATTGCGTATCGATCATTCCCTCACTGATTGATCGGGTATCGATCGTTCCCTCACTGTGATTGATCGGGTATCGATCGTTCCATCACTGTGATTGATCGGTTAACGATCATTCCCTCACTGAGATTGATCGGGTATCGATCGTTCCCAATGTTATTGATTGGGTATCGATCGTTCCCAACGTGATTGATTGAGTATCGATCGTTCCCTCACTGTGATTGATCGGCTATCGATCGTTCCCTCACTGCGATTGTTCAGGTATCGATCGTTCCCTCACTGTGATTGATCGAGTATCGATCATTCTCTCACTGTGATTGATCGAGTATCGATCGTTCTCTCACTGTGATTGATCGGGTATCGATCGTTCCCTCACTGTGATTGATCGGGTATCGATCGTTCTCTCACTGTGATTGATCGAGTATCGATCGTTCTCTCACTGTGATTGATCGGGTATCGATCGTTCCCTCACTGTGATTGATCGGGTATCGATCGTTCCCTCACTGTGATTGATCGAGTATCGATCGTTCTCTCACTGTGATTGATCGGGTATCGATCGTTCCCTCATTGTGATTGATCGGGTATCGATCGTTCCCTCTGTGATTGATCCAGTATCGATCGCTCCCTCATTGTGATTGATTGCGTATCGATCATTCCCTCACTGATTGATCGGGTATCGATCGTTCCCTCACTGTGATTGATCGGGTATCGATCGTTCCATCACTGTGATTGATCGGTTAACGATCGTTCCCTCACTGTGATTGATGGGTATCGATCGTTCCCTCACTGTGATTGATCGGGTATCGATCTTTCCCTCACTATGATTGATCGGTTATCGATTGTTCCCTCTCACTGTGATTGATCGGGTATCGATCGTTCCCACTGTGATTGATCGGGTATGGATCGTTCCCTCGCACTGTGATTGATCGGGTATCGATCGTTTCCTCACTGTGATTGATCGGGTATCGATCTTTCCCTCACTATGATTGATCGGTTATCGATTGTTCCCTCTCACTGTGATTGATCGGGTATCGATCGTTCCCACTGTGATTGATCGGGTATGGATCGTTCCCTCGCACTGTGATTGATCGGGTATCGATCGTTTCCTCACTGTGATTGATCGGGTATCGATCATTACTTCACTGTGATTGATCGGCTATCGATCGCTCCCTCACTGAGATTGATCGGGTATCGATCGTTCCCTCACTGTGATTGATCGGGTATCGATCATTCCTTCACTGTGATTGATCGGCTATCGATCGCTCCCTCACTGAGATTGATCGGGTATTGATCGTTCCCACTGTTATTGATCGGGTATCGATCGTTCCCAACGTGATTGATTGAGTATCGACCGTTCCCTCACTGTGATTGATCGGGTATCGATCGTTCCCTCACTGTGATTGATCGAGTATCGATCGTTCTCTCACTGTGATTGATCGGGTATCGATCGTTCCCTCATTGTGATTGATCGGGTATCGATCGTTCCCTCACTGTGATTGATCGAGTATCGATCGTTCTCTCACTGTGATTGATCGGGTATCGATCGTTCCCTCACTGTGATTGATCGGGTATCGATCGTTCCCTCTGTGATTGATCCGGTATCGATCGCTCCCTCATTGTGATTGATTGCGTATCGATCATTCCCTCACTGATTGATCGGGTATCGATCGTTCCCTCACTGTGATTGATCGGGTATCGATCGTTCCATCACTGTGATTGATCGGTTAACGATCATTCCCTCACTGAGATTGATCGGGTATCGATCGTTCCCACTGTTATTGATTGGGTATCGATCGTTCCCAACGTGATTGATTGAGTATCGATCGTTCCCTCACTGTGATTGATCGGGTATCGATCGTTCCCTCACTGCGATTGTTCAGGTATCGATCGTTCCCTCACTGTGATTGATCGAGTATCGATCGTTCTCTCACTGTGATTGATCGGGTATCGATCGTTCCCTCACTGTGATTGATCGGGTATCGATCGTTCTCTCACTGTGATTGATCGAGTATCGATCGTTCTCTCACTGTGATTGATCGGGTATCGATCGTTCCCTCACTGTGATTGATCGGGTATCGATCGTTCCCTCACTGTGATTGATCGAGTATCGATCGTTCTCTCACTGTGATTGATCGGGTATCGATCGTTCCCTCATTGTGATTGATCGGGTATCGATCGTTCCCTCTGTGATTGATCCGGTATCGATTGCTCCCTCATTGTGATTGATTGCGTATCGATCATTCCCTCACTGATTGATCGGGTATCGATCGTTCCCTCACTGTGATTGATCGGGTATCGATCGTTCCATCACTGTGATTGATCGGTTAACGATCGTTCCCTCACTGTGATTGATGGGTATCGATCGTTCCCTCACTGTGATTGATCGGGTATCGATCGTTCTCTCACTGTGATTGATCGGGTATCGATCGCTCACTCACTGTGATTGATCGGTCATCGATCGGTCCGTCACTGTGATTGATCGGGTATCGATCTTTCCCTCACTGAGATTGATCGGGTATTGATCGTTCCCACTGTGGTTGATCGGGTATGGATCGTTCCCTCGCACTGTGATTGATCGGGTATCGATCGCTCCCTCACTGAGATTGATCGGGTATCGATCATTTCCTCACTGTGATTGATCGGGTATCGATCATTACTTCACTGTGATTGATCGGCTATCGATCGCTCCCTCACTGAGATTGATCGGGTATCGATCGTTCCCTCACTGTGATTGATCGGGTATCGATCATTCCTTCACTGTGATTGATCGGCTATCGATCGCTCCCTCACTGAGATTGATCGGGTATCGATCGATCCATCACTGTGATTGATCGGTTAACGATCGTTCCCTCACTGAGATTGATCGGGTATCGATCGTTCCCACTGTTATTGATTGGGTATCGATCGTTCCCAACGTGATTGATTGAGTATCGATCGTTCCCTCACTGTGATTGATCGGGTATCAATCGTTCTCTCACTGTGATTGATCGGGTATCGATCGTTCCCTCACTGCGATTGTTCAGGTATCGATCGTTCCCTCACTGTGATTGATCGGGTATCGATCGTTCCATCACTGTGATTGATCGGTTAACGATCGTTCCCTCATGTGATTGATCGGGTATCGATCGTTCCCTCACTGTGATTGATCGGGTATCGATCGTTCTCTCACTGTGATTGATCGGGTATCGATCGCTCACTCACTGTGATTGATCGGTCATCGATCGGTCCGTCACTGTGATTGATCGGGTATCGATCTTTCCCTCACTGAGATTGATCGGGTATCGATCGTTCCCACTGTGATTGATCGGGTATGGATCGTTCCCTCGCACTGTGATTGATCGGGTATCGATCGCTCCCTCACTGAGATTTATCGGGTATCGATCATTTCCTCACTGTGATTGATCGGGTATCGATCATTACTTCACTGTGATTGATCGGCTATCGATCGCTCCCTCACTGAGATTGATCGGGTATCGATCATTCCTTCACTGTGATTGATCGGCTATCGATCGCTCCCTCACTGAGATTGATCGGGTATCGATCGTTCCCAACGTGATTGATTGAGTATCGATTGTTCCCTCACTGTGATTGATCGGGTATCGATCGTTTCCTCACTGTGATTGATCGGGTATCGATCGTTCCGTCACTGTGATTGATCTGGTCTCGATCGTTTCCTCACTGTGATTGATCGGGTATCGATCGTTCCCTCACTGTGATTGATCGGGTATCGTTCGTTCAAACTGTGATTGATCGGGTATCGATCGTTCCCTCACTGTGATTGATTGGGTCTCGATTGTTCCCACTGTGATTGATCGGGTATCGATTGTTCCGTCACTGTGATTGATCGGGTATCGATCGTTCCCTCACTGTGATTGATCGGGTATCGAACGTTCCCTCACTGTGATTAATCGGTTATCGATCGTTCCCTCAATGTGATTGATCGGGTATCGATCGTTCACTCAATGTGATTGATCGGGTATCGATCGCTCCCTCATTGTGATTGATCGGGTATCGATCATTCCCTCACTGTGATTGATCGGGTATCGATCGTTCCCTCACTGTGATTGATCGGGTATCGATCGTTCCCTCACTGTGATTGATCGGGTATCGATCATTCCCTCACTGTGATTGATCGGGTATCGATCGTTCCCTCACTGTGATTGATCGGGTATCGATCGTTCCCTCACTGTGATTGATCGGGTATCGATCGTTCCCTCACTGTGATTGATCGGCTATTGATTGTTCACTCACTGAGATTGATCGGGTATCGATCGTTCCCTCACTGTGATTGATCGGGTATCGATCGTTCCCTCACTGTGATTGATCGGGTATCGATCGTTCCCTCACTGTGATTGATCGGGTATCGATCGTTCCCTCACTGTGATTGATCGAGTATCGATCGTTCCCTCACTTTGATTGATCGGGTATCGATCGTTCCCTCACTGTGATTGATCGTTCCCTCACTGTGATTGATCGTGTATCGATAGTTCCCTCACTGTGATTGATCGGGTATCGATCATTCCCTCACTGTGATTGATCAGGTATCAATTGTTTCCTCACTGTGATTGATCGGGTACTGATCGTTTCCTCACTGTGATTGATCGGGTATCGATCGTTCACTCACTGTGATTGATCGGTCATCGATCGGTTCGTCACTGTGATTGATCGGGTATCTGTTATTCCCTCCCACTGTGATTGATCGGTTATGGATCGTTCCCTCACTGTGATTGATCGGCTATTGATTGTTCCCTCACTGTGATTGATCGGGTATCGATCGTTCCCTCACTGCGATTGATCGGGTATCGATCGTTCCCTCACTGTGATTGATCGGGTATCGATCGTTCCCTCACTGTGATTGATCGGGTATCGATCGTTCCCTCACTGTGATTGATCGGCTATTGATTGTTCCCTCACTGAGATTGATCGGGTATCGATCGTTCCCTCACTGTGATTGATCGGGTATCGATCGTTCCCTCACTGTGATTGATCGGGTATCGATCGTTCCCTCACTGTGATTGATCGGGTAGCGATCGTTCCCTCACTGTGATTGATCGAGTATCGATCGTTCCCTCACTTTGATTGATCGGGTATCGATCGTTCCCTCACTGTGATTGATCGGGTATCGATCGTTCCCTCACTGTGATTGATCGAGTATCGATCGTTCTCTCACTGTGATTGATCGGGTATCGATCGTTCACTCAATGTGATTGATCGGGTATCGATCGTTCCCTCACTGTGAATGATCGGGTATTGATCGTTCCCTCACTGTGATTGATCGAGTATCGATCGTTCCCTCTGTGATTGATCCGGTATCGATCGCTCCCTCATTGTGATTGATCGCGTATCAATCATTCCCTCACTGTCATTGATCGGGTATCGATCGTTCCCTCACTGTGATTGATCGGGTATCGATCGTTCCCTCACTGTGATTGATCGGGTATCGATCGTTTCCTCACTGTGATTGATCGGGTATCGATCGTTCCCTCACTGTGATTGATCTGGTACCGATTGTTCTCTCACTGTTATTGATCGGGTATCGATTGTTCAATCACTGTGATTGATTGGGTATCGATCGTTCCCTCACTGCGATTGATCGAGTATCGATCGTTCCCTCACTGCGATTGATCGAGTATCGATCGTTCCCTCACTGTGATTGATAGGGTATCGCTCGTTCCCTCACTGTGATTGATCGGGTGTCGATCGTTCCCACTGTGATTGATCGGGTATCGATCGTTCCTTCCCACCGTGATTGATCGGGTATCGATCGTTCCCTCACTGTGATTGATCGGTATTGATCATTCCCTCACTGAGATTGTTCTGGTATCGATCGTTGCCTCACTGTGATTGATCGGGTATCGATTGTTCCGTCTCACTGTGATTGATCGGGTATTGATCGTTCCCTCACTGTGATTGATCGGGTATTGATCGTTCCCTCACTGTGATTGATCGGGTATCGATTGTTCCGTCTCACTGTGATTGATCGTGTATCGATCGTTCCCTCACTGTGATTGATCGGGTATCGAACGTTCCCTCACTGTGATTAATCGGTTATCGATCGTTCCCTCAATGTGATTGATCGGGTATCGATCGTTCACTCAATGTGATTGATCGGGTATCGATCGCTCCCTCATTGTGATTGATCGGGTATCGATCATTCCCTCACTGTGATTGATCGGGTATCGATCGTTCCCTCACTGTGATTGATCGGGTATCGATCGTTCCCTCACTGTGATTGATCGGGTATCGATCGTTCCCTCACTGTGATTGATCGGGTATCGATCGTTCCCTCACTGTGATTGATCGGGTATCGATCGTTCCCTCACTGTGATTGATCGGGTATCGATCGTTCCCTCACTGTGATTGATCGGCTATTGATTGTTCCCTCACTGAGATTGATCGGGTATCGATCGTTCCCTCACTGTGATTGATCGGGTATCGATCGTTCCCTCACTGTGATTGATCGGGTATCGATCGTTCCCTCACTGTGATTGATCGGGTATCGATCGTTCCCTCACTGTGATTGATCGAGTATCGATCGTTCCCTCACTTTGATTGATCGGGTATCGATCGTTCCCTCACTGTGATTGATCGTTCCCTCACTGTGATTGATCGTGTATCGATAGTTCCCTCACTGTGATTGATCGGGTATCGATCATTCCCTCACTGTGATTGATCAGGTATCAATTGTTTCCTCACTGTGATTGATCGGGTACCGATCGTTTCCTCACTGTGATTGATCGGGTATCGATCGTTCACTCACTGTGATTGATCGGTCATCGATCGGTTCGTCACTGTGATTGATCGGGTATCTGTTATTCCCTCCCACTGTGATTGATCGGTTATGGATCGTTCCCTCACTGTGATTGATCGGCTATTGATTGTTCCCTCACTGTGATTGATCGGGTATCGATCGTTCCCTCACTGCGATTGATCGGGTATCGATCGTTCCCTCACTGTGATTGATCGGGTATCGATCGTTCCCTCACTGTGATTGATCGGGTATCGATCGTTCCCTCACTGTGATTGATCGGCTATTGATTGTTCCCTCACTGAGATTGATCGGGTATCGATCGTTCCCTCACTGTGATTGATCGGGTATCGATCGTTCCCTCACTGTGATTGATCGGGTATCGATCGTTCCCTCACTGTGATTGATCGGGTAGCGATCGTACCCTCACTGTGATTGATCGAGTATCGATCGTTCCCTCACTTTGATTGATCGGGTATCGATCGTTCCCTCACTGTGATTGATCGGGTATCGATCGTTCCCTCACTGTGATTGATCGAGTATCGATCGTTCTCTCACTGTGATTGATCGGGTATCGATCGTTCACTCAATGTGATTGATCGGGTATCGATCGTTCCCTCACTGTGAATGATCGGGTATTGATCGTTCCCTCACTGTGATTGATCGAGTATCGATCGTTCCCTCTGTGATTGATCCGGTATCGATCGCTCCCTCATTGTGATTGATCGCGTATCAATCATTCCCTCACTGTCATTGATCGGGTATCGATCGTTCCCTCACTGTGATTGATCGGGTATCGATCGTTCCCTCACTGTGATTGATCGGGTATCGATCGTTTCCTCACTGTGATTGATCGGGTATCGATCGTTCCCTCACTGTGATTGATCTGGTACCGATTGTTCTCTCACTGTTATTGATCGGGTATCGATTGTTCAATCACTGTGATTGATTGGGTATCGATCGTTCCCTCACTGCGATTGATCGAGTATCGATCGTTTCCTCACTGTGATTGATCGGGTATCGATCGTTCCCTCACTGTGATTGATAGGGTATCGCTCGTTCCCTCACTGTGATTGATCGGGTGTCGATCGTTCCCACTGTGATTGATCGGGTATCGATCGTTCCTTCCCACCGTGATTGATCGGGTATCGATCGTTCCCTCACTGTGATTGATCGGTATTGATCATTCCCTCACTGAGATTGTTCTGGTATCGATCGTTGCCTCACTGTGATTGATCGGGTATCGATTGTTCCGTCTCACTGTGATTGATCGGGTATTGATCGTTCCCTCACTGTGATTGATCGGGTATTGATCGTTCCCTCACTGTGATTGATCGGGTATCGATTGTTCCGTCTCACTGTGATTGATCGTGTATCGATCGTTCCCTCACTGTGATTGATCGGGTATCGATCGTTGCCTCACTGTGATTGATCGGGTATCGATTGTTCCGTCTCACTGTGATTGATCGGGTATCGATCGTTCCCTCACTGTGATTGATCGGGTACCGATTGTTCCCTCACTGTGATTGATCGGGTATCGATTGTTCCGTTTCACTGTGATTGATCGGGTATCGATCGTTCCCTCACTGCGATTGATCGGGTATCGATCGTTCCCTCACTGTGATTGATCGAGTATCGATCGTTTTCTCACTGTGATTGATCGGGTATCGATCGTTCCCTCCCTGTGATTGATCGGGTATCGATCGCTCCCTCATTGTGATTGATTGCGTATCGATCATTCCCTCACTGTGATTGATCGGTTAACGATCGTTCCCTCACTGTGATTGATGGGTATCGATCGTTCCCTCTGTGATTGATCCGGTATCGATCGCTCCCTCATTGTGATTGGTTGCGTATCGATCATTCCCTCACTGTGATTGATCGGTTAACGATCGTTCCCTCACTGTGATTGATGGGTATCGATCGTTCCCTCACTGTGATTGATCGGGTATCGATCGTTCTCTCACTGTGATTGATCGGGTATCGATCGCTCACTCACTGTGATTGATCGGTCATCGATCGGTCCGTCACTGTGATTGATCGGGTATCGATCTTTCCCTCACTGAGATTGATCGGGTATCGATCGTTCCCACTGTGATTGATCGGGTATGGATCGTTCCCTCGCACTGTGATTGATCGGGTATCGATCGCTCCCTCACTGAGATTGATCGGGTATCGATCATTTCCTCACTGTGATTGATCGGGTATCGATCATTACTTCACTGTGATTGATCGGCTATCGATCGCTCCCTCACTGAGATTGATCGGGTATCGATCGTTCCCTCACTGTGATTGATCGGGTATCGATCTTTCCTTCACTGTGATTGATCGGCTATCGATCGTTCCATCACTGTGATTGATCGGTTAACGATCGTTCCCTCACTGTGATTGATGGGTGTCGATCGTTCCCTCACTGTGATTGATCGGGTATCGATCGTTCTCTCACTGTGATTGATCGGGTATCGATCGCTCACTCACTGTGATTGATCGGTCATCGATCGGTCCGTCACTGTGATTGATCGGGTATCGATCTTTCCCTCACTGAGATTGATCGGGTATTGATCGTTCCCACTGTGATTGATCGGGTATGGATCGTTCCCTCGCACTGTGATTGATCGGGTATCGATCGCTCCCTCACTGAGATTGATCGGGTATCGATCATTTCCTCACTGTGATTGATCGGGTATCGATCATTACTTCACTGTGATTGATCGGCTATCGATCGCTCCCTCACTGAGATTGATCGGGTATCGATCGTTCCCTCACTGTGATTGATCGGGTATCGATCATTCCTTCACTGTGATTGATCGGCTATCGATCGCTCCCTCACTGAGATTGATCGGGTATCGATCGTTCCATCACTGTGATTGATCGGTTAACGATCGTTCCCTCACTGAGATTGATCGGGTATCGATCGTTCCCACTGTTATTGATTGGGTATCGATCGTTCCCAACGTGATTGATTGAGTATCGATCGTTCCCTCACTGTGATTGATCGGGTATCAATCGTTCTCTCACTGTGATTGATCGGGTATCGATCGTTCCCACTGTTATTGATTGGGTATCGATCGTTCCCAACGTGATTGATTGAGTATCGATCGTTCCCTCACTGTGATTGATCGGGTATCGATCGTTCCCTCACTGCGATTGTTCAGGTATCGATCGTTCCCTCACTGTGATTGATCGAGTATCGATCGTTCTCTCACTGTGATTGATCGGGTATCGATCGTTCCCTCACTGTGATTGATCGGGTATCGATCGTTCTCTCACTGTGATTGATCGAGTATCGATCGTTCTCTCACTGTGATTGATCGGGTATCGATCGTTCCCTCACTGTGATTGATCGGGTATCGATCGTTCCCTCACTGTGATTGATCGAGTATCGATCGTTCTCTCACTGTGATTGATCGGGTATCGATCGTTCCCTCATTGTGATTGATCGGGTATCGATCGTTCCCTCTGTGATTGATCCGGTATCGATCGCTCCCTCATTGTGATTGATTGCGTATCGATCATTCCCTCACTGATTGATCGGGTATCGATCGTTCCCTCACTGTGATTGATCGGGTATCGATCGTTCCATCACTGTGATTGATCGGTTAACGATCGTTCCCTCACTGTGATTGATGGGTATCGATCGTTCCCTCACTGTGATTGATCGGGTATCGATCGTTCTCTCACTGTGATTGATCGGGTATCGATCGCTCACTCACTGTGATTGATCGGTCATCGATCGGTCCGTCACTGTGATTGATCGGGTATCGATCTTTCCCTCACTGAGATTGATCGGGTATTGATCGTTCCCACTGTGATTGATCGGGTATGGATCGTTCCCTCGCACTGTGATTGATCGGGTATCGATCGCTCCCTCACTGAGATTGATCGGGTATCGATCATTTCCTCACTGTGATTGATCGGGTATCGATCATTACTTCACTGTGATTGATCGGCTATCGATCGCTCCCTCACTGAGATTGATCGGGTATCGATCGTTCCCTCACTGTGATTGATCGGGTATCGATCATTCCTTCACTGTGATTGATCGGCTATCGATCGCTCCCTCACTGAGATTGATCGGGTATCGATCGATCCATCACTGTGATTGATCGGTTAACGATCGTTCCCTCACTGAGATTGATCGGGTATCGATCGTTCCCACTGTTATTGATTGGGTATCGATCGTTCCCAACGTGATTGATTGAGTATCGATCGTTCCCTCACTGTGATTGATCGGGTATCAATCGTTCTCTCACTGTGATTGATCGGGTATCGATCGTTCCCTCACTGCGATTGTTCAGGTATCGATCGTTCCCTCACTGTGATTGATCGGGTATCGATCGTTCCATCACTGTGATTGATCGGTTAACGATCGTTCCCTCATGTGATTGATCGGGTATCGATCGTTCCCTCACTGTGATTGATCGGGTATCGATCGTTCTCTCACTGTGATTGATCGGGTATCGATCGCTCACTCACTGTGATTGATCGGTCATCGATCGGTCCGTCACTGTGATTGATCGGGTATCGATCTTTCCCTCACTGAGATTGATCGGGTATCGATCGTTCCCACTGTGATTGATCGGGTATGGATCGTTCCCTCGCACTGTGATTGATCGGGTATCGATCGCTCCCTCACTGAGATTTATCGGGTATCGATCATTTCCTCACTGTGATTGATCGGGTATCGATCATTACTTCACTGTGATTGATCGGCTATCGATCGCTCCCTCACTGAGATTGATCGGGTATCGATCATTCCTTCACTGTGATTGATCGGCTATCGATCGCTCCCTCACTGAGATTGATCGGGTATCGATCGTTCCCAACGTGATTGATTGAGTATCGATTGTTCCCTCACTGTGATTGATCGGGTATCGATCGTTTCCTCACTGTGATTGATCGGGTATCGATCGTTCCGTCACTGTGATTGATCTGGTCTCGATCGTTTCCTCACTGTGATTGATCGGGTATCGATCGTTCCCTCACTGTGATTGATCGGGTATCGTTCGTTCAAACTGTGATTGATCGGGTATCGATCGTTCCCTCACTGTGATTGATTGGGTCTCGATTGTTCCCACTGTGATTGATCGGGTATCGATTGTTCCGTCACTGTGATTGATCGGGTATCGATCGTTCCCTCACTGTGATTGATCGGGTATCGAACGTTCCCTCACTGTGATTAATCGGTTATCGATCGTTCCCTCAATGTGATTGATCGGGTATCGATCGTTCACTCAATGTGATTGATCGGGTATCGATCGCTCCCTCATTGTGATTGATCGGGTATCGATCATTCCCTCACTGTGATTGATCGGGTATCGATCGTTCCCTCACTGTGATTGATCGGGTATCGATCGTTCCCTCACTGTGATTGATCGGGTATCGATCGTTCCCTCACTGTGATTGATCGGGTATCGATCGTTCCCTCACTGTGATTGATCGGGTATCGATCGTTCCCTCACTGTGATTGATCGGGTATCGATCGTTCCCTCACTGTGATTGATCGGCTATTGATTGTTCCCTCACTGAGATTGATCGGGTATCGATCGTTCCCTCACTGTGATTGATCGGGTATCGATCGTTCCCTCACTGTGATTGATCGGGTATCGATCGTTCCCTCACTGTGATTGATCGGGTATCGATCGTTCCCTCACTGTGATTGATCGAGTATCGATCGTTCCCTCACTTTGATTGATCGGGTATCGATCGTTCCCTCACTGTGATTGATCGTTCCCTCACTGTGATTGATCGTGTATCGATAGTTCCCTCACTGTGATTGATCGGGTATCGATCATTCCCTCACTGTGATTGATCAGGTATCAATTGTTTCCTCACTGTGATTGATCGGGTACCGATCGTTTCCTCACTGTGATTGATCGGGTATCGATCGTTCACTCACTGTGATTGATCGGTCATCGATCGGTTCGTCACTGTGATTGATCGGGTATCTGTTATTCCCTCCCACTGTGATTGATCGGTTATGGATCGTTCCCTCACTGTGATTGATCGGCTATTGATTGTTCCCCACTGTGATTGATCGGGTATCGATCGTTCCCTCACTGCGATTGATCGGGTATCGATCGTTCCCTCACTGTGATTGATCGGGTATCGATCGTTCCCTCACTGTGATTGATCGGGTATCGCTCGTTCCCTCACTGTGATTGATCGGGTATCGATCGTTCCCACTGTGATTGATCGGGTATCGATCGTTCCTTCCCACCGTGATTGATCGGGTATCGATCGTTCCCTCACTGTGATTGATCGGTATTGATCGTTCCCTCACTGAGATTGTTCTGGTATCGATCGTTCCCTCACTGTGATTGATCGGGTATCGATTGTTCCGTCTCACTGTGATTGATCGGGTATCGATCGTTCCCTCACTGTGATTGATCGGGTATTGATCGTTCCCACTGTGATTGATCGGGTATCGATTGTTCCGTCTCACTGTGATTGATCGGGTATCGATTGTTCCGTCTCACTGTGATTGATCGGGTATCGATCGTTCCCTCACTGTGATTGATTGGGTATCGATCGTTCCCTCACTGTGATTGATCGAGTATCGATCGTTCTCTCACTGTGATTGATCGAGTATCGATCGTTCTCTCACTGTGATTGATCGGGTATCGATCGCTCACTCACTGTGATTGATCGGTCATCGATCGGTCCGTCACTGTGATTGATCGGGTATCGATCTTTCCCTCACTATGATTGATCGGTTATCGATTGTTCCCTCTCACTGTGATTGATCGGGTATCGATCGTTCCCACTGTGATTGATCGGGTATGGATCGTTCCCTCGCACTGTGATTGATCGGGTATCGATCGCTCCCTCACTGAGATTGATCGGGTATCGATCGTTTCCTCACTGTGATTGATCGGGTATCGATCATTACTTCACTGTGATTGATCGGCTATCGATCGCTCCCTCACTGAGATTGATCGGGTATCGATCGTTCCCTCACTGTGATTGATCGGGTATCGATCATTCCTTCACTGTGATTGATCGGCTATCGATCGCTCCCTCACTGAGATTGATCGGGTATTGATCGTTCCCACTGTTATTGATCGGGTATCGATCGTTCCCAACGTGATTGATTGAGTATCGACCGTTCCCTCACTGTGATTGATCGGGTATCGATCGTTCCCTCACTGTGATTGATCGAGTATCGATCGTTCTCTCACTGTGATTGATAGGGTATCGATCGTTCCCTCATTGTGATTGATCGGGTATCGATCGTTCCCTCACTGTGATTGATCGAGTATCGATCGTTCTCTCACTGTGATTGATCGGGTATCGATCGTTCCCTCACTGTGATTGATCGGGTATAGATCGTTCCCTCTGTGATTGATCCGGTATCGATCGCTACCTCATTGTGATTGATTGCGTATCGATCATTCCCTCACTGATTGATCGGGTATCGATCGTTCCCTCACTGTGATTGATCGGGTATCGATCGTTCCATCACTGTGATTGATCGGTTAACGATCATTCCCTCACTGAGATTGATCGGGTATCGATCGTTCCCAATGTTATTGATTGGGTATCGATCGTTCCCAACGTGATTGATTGAGTATCGATCGTTCCCTCACTGTGATTGATCGGCTATCGATCGTTCCCTCACTGCGATTGTTCAGGTATCGATCGTTCCCTCACTGTGATTGATCGAGTATCGATCATTCTCTCACTGTGATTGATCGAGTATCGATCGTTCTCTCACTGTGATTGATCGGGTATCGATCGTTCCCTCACTGTGATTGATCGGGTATCGATCGTTCTCTCACTGTGATTGATCGAGTATCGATCGTTCTCTCACTGTGATTGATCGGGTATCGATCGTTCCCTCACTGTGATTGATCGGGTATCGATCGTTCCCTCACTGTGATTGATCGAGTATCGATCGTTCTCTCACTGTGATTGATCGGGTATCGATCGTTCCCTCACTGTGATTGATCGGGTATCGATCGTTCCCTCTGTGATTGATCCAGTATCGATCGCTCCCTCATTGTGATTGATTGCGTATCGATCATTCCCTCACTGATTGATCGGGTATCGATCGTTCCCTCACTGTGATTGATCGGGTATCGATCGTTCCATCACTGTGATTGATCGGTTAACGATCGTTCCCTCACTGTGATTGATGGGTATCGATCGTTCCCTCACTGTGATTGATCGGGTATCGATCTTTCCCTCACTATGATTGATCGGTTATCGATTGTTCCCTCTCACTGTGATTGATCGGGTATCGATCGTTCCCACTGTGATTGATCGGGTATGGATCGTTCCCTCGCACTGTGATTGATCGGGTATCGATTGTTTCCTCACTGTGATTGATCGGTTATCGATTGTTCCCTCTCACTGTGATTGATCGGGTATCGATCGTTCCCACTGTGATTGATCGGGTATGGATCGTTCCCTCGCACTGTGATTGATCGGGTATCGATCGTTTCCTCACTGTGATTGATCGGGTATCGATCATTACTTCACTGTGATTGATCGGCTATCGATCGCTCCCTCACTGAGATTGATCGGGTATCGATCGTTCCCTCACTGTGATTGATCGGGTATCGATCATTCCTTCACTGTGATTGATCGGCTATCGATCGCTCCCTCACTGAGATTGATCGGGTATTGATCGTTCCCACTGTTATTGATCGGGTATCGATCGTTCCCAACGTGATTGATTGAGTATCGACCGTTCCCTCACTGTGATTGATCGGGTATCGATCGTTCCCTCACTGTGATTGATCGAGTATCGATCGTTCTCTCACTGTGATTGATCGGGTATCGATCGTTCCCTCATTGTGATTGATCGGGTATCGATCGTTCCCTCACTGTGATTGATCGAGTATCGATCGTTCTCTCACTGTGATTGATCGGGTATCGATCGTTCCCTCACTGTGATTGATCGGGTATCGATCGTTCCCTCTGTGATTGATCCGGTATCGATCGCTCCCTCATTGTGATTGATTGCGTATCGATCATTCCCTCACTGATTGATCGGGTATCGATCGTTCCCTCACTGTGATTGATCGGGTATCGATCGTTCCATCACTGTGATTGATCGGTTAACGATCATTCCCTCACTGAGATTGATCGGGTATCGATCGTTCCCACTGTTATTGATTGGGTATCGATCGTTCCCAACGTGATTGATTGAGTATCGATCGTTCCCTCACTGTGATTGATCGGGTATCGATCGTTCCCTCACTGCGATTGTTCAGGTATCGATCGTTCCCTCACTGTGATTGATCGAGTATCGATCGTTCTCTCACTGTGATTGATCGGGTATCGATCGTTCCCTCACTGTGATTGATCGGGTATCGATCGTTCTCTCACTGTGATTGATCGAGTATCGATCGTTCTCTCACTGTGATTGATCGGGTATCGATCGTTCCCTCACTGTGATTGATCGGGTATCGATCGTTCCCTCACTGTGATTGATCGAGTATCGATCGTTCTCTCACTGTGATTGATCGGGTATCGATCGTTCCCTCATTGTGATTGATCGGGTATCGATCGTTCCCTCTGTGATTGATCCGGTATCGATCGCTCCCTCATTGTGATTGATTGCGTATCGATCATTCCCTCACTGATTGATCGGGTATCGATCGTTCCCTCACTGTGATTGATCGGGTATCGATCGTTCCATCACTGTGATTGATCGGTTAACGATCGTTCCCTCACTGTGATTGATGGGTATCGATCGTTCCCTCACTGTGATTGATCGGGTATCGATCGTTCTCTCACTGTGATTGATCGGGTATCGATCGCTCACTCACTGTGATTGATCGGTCATCGATCGGTCCGTCACTGTGATTGATCGGGTATCGATCTTTCCCTCACTGAGATTGATCGGGTATTGATCGTTCCCACTGTGATTGATCGGGTATGGATCGTTCCCTCGCACTGTGATTGATCGGGTATCGATCGCTCCCTCACTGAGATTGATCGGGTATCGATCATTTCCTCACTGTGATTGATCGGGTATCGATCATTACTTCACTGTGATTGATCGGCTATCGATCGCTCCCTCACTGAGATTGATCGGGTATCGATCGTTCCCTCACTGTGATTGATCGGGTATCGATCATTCCTTCACTGTGATTGATCGGCTATCGATCGCTCCCTCACTGAGATTGATCGGGTATCGATCGATCCATCACTGTGATTGATCGGTTAACGATCGTTCCCTCACTGAGATTGATCGGGTATCGATCGTTCCCACTGTTATTGATTGGGTATCGATCGTTCCCAACGTGATTGATTGAGTATCGATCGTTTCCTCACTGTGATTGATCGGGTATCAATCGTTCTCTCACTGTGATTGATCGGGTATCGATCGTTCCCTCACTGCGATTGTTCAGGTATCGATCGTTCCCTCACTGTGATTGATCGGGTATCGATCGTTCCATCACTGTGATTGATCGGTTAACGATCGTTCCCTCATGTGATTGATCGGGTATCGATCGTTCCCTCACTGTGATTGATCGGGTATCGATCGTTCTCTCACTGTGATTGATCGGGTATCGATCGCTCACTCACTGTGATTGATCGGTCATCGATCGGTCCGTCACTGTGATTGATCGGGTATCGATCTTTCCCTCACTGAGATTGATCGGGTATCGATCGTTCCCACTGTGATTGATCGGGTATGGATCGTTCCCTCGCACTGTGATTGATCGGGTATCGATCGCTCCCTCACTGAGATTTATCGGGTATCGATCATTTCCTCACTGTGATTGATCGGGTATCGATCATTACTTCACTGTGATTGATCGGCTATCGATCGCTCCCTCACTGAGATTGATCGGGTATCGATCATTCCTTCACTGTGATTGATCGGCTATCGATCGCTCCCTCACTGAGATTGATCGGGTATCGATCGTTCCCAACGTGATTGATTGAGTATCGATTGTTCCCTCACTGTGATTGATCGGGTATCGATCGTTTCCTCACTGTGATTGATCGGGTATCGATCGTTCCGTCACTGTGATTGATCTGGTCTCGATCGTTTCCTCACTGTGATTGATCGGGTATCGATCGTTCCCTCACTGTGATTGATCGGGTATCGTTCGTTCAAACTGTGATTGATCGGGTATCGATCGTTCCCTCACTGTGATTGATTGGGTCTCGATTGTTCCCACTGTGATTGATCGGGTATCGATTGTTCCGTCACTGTGATTGATCGGGTATCGATCGTTCCCTCACTGTGATTGATCGGGTATCGAACGTTCCCTCACTGTGATTAATCGGTTATCGATCGTTCCCTCAATGTGATTGATCGGGTATCGATCGTTCACTCAATGTGATTGATCGGGTATCGATCGCTCCCTCATTGTGATTGATCGGGTATCGATCATTCCCTCACTGTGATTGATCGGGTATCGATCGTTCCCTCACTGTGATTGATCGGGTATCGATCGTTCCCTCACTGTGATTGATCGGGTATCGATCGTTCCCTCACTGTGATTGATCGGGTATCGATCGTTCCCTCACTGTGATTGATCGGGTATCGATCGTTCCCTCACTGTGATTGATCGGGTATCGATCGTTCCCTCACTGTGATTGATCGGCTATTGATTGTTCCCTCACTGAGATTGATCGGGTATCGATCGTTCCCTCACTGTGATTGATCGGGTATCGATCGTGCCCTCACTGTGATTGATCGGGTATCGATCGTTCCCTCACTGTGATTGATCGGGTATCGATCGTTCCCTCACTGTGATTGATCGAGTATCGATCGTTCCCTCACTTTGATTGATCGGGTATCGATCGTTCCCTCACTGTGATTGATCGTTCCCTCACTGTGATTGATCGTGTATCGATAGTTCCCTCACTGTGATTGATCGGGTATCGATCATTCCCTCACTGTGATTGATCAGGTATCAATTGTTTCCTCACTGTGATTGATCGGGTACCGATCGTTTCCTCACTGTGATTGATCGGGTATCGATCGTTCACTCACTGTGATTGATCGGTCATCGATCGGTTCGTCACTGTGATTGATCGGGTATCTGTTATTCCCTCCCACTGTGATTGATCGGTTATGGATCGTTCCCTCACTGTGATTGATCGGCTATTGATTGTTCCCTCACTGTGATTGATCGGGTATCGATCGTTCCCTCACTGCGATTGATCGGGTATCGATCGTTCCCTCACTGTGATTGATCGGGTATCGATCGTTCCCTCACTGTGATTGATCGGGTATCGATCGTTCCCTCACTGTGATTGATCGGCTATTGATTGTTCCCTCACTGAGATTGATCGGGTATCGATCGTTCCCTCACTGTGATTGATCGGGTATCGATCGTTCCCTCACTGTGATTGATCGGGTATCGATCGTTCCCTCACTGTGATTGATCGGGTATCGATCGTTCCCTCACTGTGATTGATCGAGTATCGATCGTTCCCTCACTTTGATTGATCGGGTATCGATCGTTCCCTCACTGTGATTGATCGTTCCCTCACTGTGATTGATCGGGTATCGATCGTTCCCTCACTGTGATTGATCGAGTATCGATCGTTCTCTCACTGTGATTGATCGGGTATCGATCGTTCACTCAATGTGATTGATCGGGTATCGATCGTTCCCTCACTGTGAATGATCGGGTATTGATCGTTCCCTCACTGTGATTGATCGAGTATCGATCGTTCCCTCTGTGATTGATCCGGTATCGATCGCTCCCTCATTGTGATTGATCGCGTATCAATCATTCCCTCACTGTCATTGATCGGGTATCGATCGTTCCCTCACTGTGATTGATCGGGTATCGATCGTTCCCTCACTGTGATTGATCGGGTATCGATCGTTTCCTCACTGTGATTGATCGGGTATCGATCGTTCCCTCACTGTGATTGATCTGGTACCGATTGTTCTCTCACTGTTATTGATCGGGTATCGATTGTTCAATCACTGTGATTGATTGGGTATCGATCGTTCCCTCACTGCGATTGATCGAGTATCGATCGTTTCCTCACTGTGATTGATCGGGTATCGATCGTTCCCTCACTGTGATTGATAGGGTATCGCTCGTTCCCTCACTGTGATTGATCGGGTGTCGATCGTTCCCACTGTGATTGATCGGGTATCGATCGTTCCTTCCCACCGTGATTGATCGGGTATCGATCGTTCCCTCACTGTGATTGATCGGTATTGATCATTCCCTCACTGAGATTGTTCTGGTATCGATCGTTGCCTCACTGTGATTGATCGGGTATCGATTGTTCCGTCTCACTGTGATTGATCGGGTATTGATCGTTCCCTCACTGTGATTGATCGGGTATTGATCGTTCCCTCACTGTGATTGATCGGGTATCGATTGTTCCGTCTCACTGTGATTGATCGGGTATCGATCGTTCCCTCACTGTGATTGATCGGGTATCGATCGTTGCCTCACTGTGATTGATCGGGTATCGATTGTTCCGTCTCACTGTGATTGATCGGGTATCGATCGTTCCCTCACTGTGATTGATCGGGTACCGATTGTTCCCTCACTGTGATTGATCGGGTATCGATTGTTCCGTTTCACTGTGATTGATCGGGTATCGATCGTTCCCTCACTGCGATTGATCGGGTATCGATCGTTCCCTCACTGTGATTGATCGAGTATCGATCGTTTTCTCACTGTGATTGATCGGGTATCGATTGTTCCCTCCCTGTGATTGATCGGGTATCGATCGCTCCCTCATTGTGATTGATTGCGTATCGATCATGCCCTCACTGTGATTGATCGGTTAACGATCGTTCCCTCACTGTGATTGATGGGTATCGATCGTTCCCTCTGTGATTGATCCGGTATCGATCGCTCCCTCATTGTGATTGGTTGCGTATCGATCATTCCCTCACTGTGATTGATCGGTTAACGATCGTTCCCTCACTGTGATTGATGGGTATCGATCGTTCCCTCACTGTGATTGATCGGGTATCGATCGTTCTCTCACTGTGATTGATCGGGTATCGATCGCTCACTCACTGTGATTGATCGGTCATCGATCGGTCCGTCACTGTGATTGATCGGGTATCGATCTTTCCCTCACTGAGATTGATCGGGTATCGATCGTTCCCACTGTGATTGATCGGGTATGGATCGTTCCCTCGCACTGTGATTGATCGGGTATCGATCGCTCCCTCACTGAGATTGATCGGGTATCGATCATTTCCTCACTGTGATTGATCGGGTATCGATCATTACTTCACTGTGATTGATCGGCTATCGATCGCTCCCTCACTGAGATTGATCGGGTATCGATCGTTCCCTCACTGTGATTGATCGGGTATCGATCTTTCCTTCACTGTGATTGATCGGCTATCGATCGTTCCATCACTGTGATTGATCGGTTAACGATCGTTCCCTCACTGTGATTGATGGGTGTCGATCGTTCCCTCACTGTGATTGATCGGGTATCGATCGTTCTCTCACTGTGATTGATCGGGTATCGATCGCTCACTCACTGTGATTGATCGGTCATCGATCGGTCCGTCACTGTGATTGATCGGGTATCGATCTTTCCCTCACTGAGATTGATCGGGTATTGATCGTTCCCACTGTGATTGATCGGGTATGGATCGTTCCCTCGCACTGTGATTGATCGGGTATCGATCGCTCCCTCACTGAGATTGATCGGGTATCGATCATTTCCTCACTGTGATTGATCGGGTATCGATCATTACTTCACTGTGATTGATCGGCTATCGATCGCTCCCTCACTGAGATTGATCGGGTATCGATCGTTCCCTCACTGTGATTGATCGGGTATCGATCATTCCTTCACTGTGATTGATCGGCTATCGATCGCTCCCTCACTGAGATTGATCGGGTATCGATCGTTCCATCACTGTGATTGATCGGTTAACGATCGTTCCCTCACTGAGATTGATCGGGTATCGATCGTTCCCACTGTTATTGATTGGGTATCGATCGTTCCCAACGTGATTGATTGAGTATCGATCGTTCCCTCACTGTGATTGATCGGGTATCAATCGTTCTCTCACTGTGATTGATCGGGTATCGATCGTTCCCTCACTGCGATTGTTCAGGTATCGATTGTTCCCTCACTGTGATTGATCGGGTATCGATCGTTCCATCACTGTGATTGATCGGTTAACGATCGTTCCCTCATGTGATTGATCGGGTATCGATCGTTCCCTCACTGTGATTGATCGGGTATCGATCGCTCACTCACTGTGATTGATCGGTCATCGATCGGTCCGTCACTGTGATTGATCGGGTATCGATCTTTCCCTCACTGAGATTGATCGGGTATCGATCGTTCCCACTGTGATTGATCGGGTATCGATCGCTCCCTCACTGAGATTGATCGGGTATCGATCATTTCCTCACTGTGATTGATCGGGTATCGATCATTACTTCACTGTGATTGATCGGCTATCGATCGCTCCCTCACTGAGATTGATCGGGTATCGATCATTCCTTCACTGTGATTGATCGGCTATCGATCGCTCCCTCACTGAGATTGATCGGGTATCGATCGTTCCCAACGTGATTGATTGAGTATCGATCGTTCCCTCACTGTGATTGTTCAGGTATCGATCGTTCCCTCATTGTGATTGATCGGGTATCGATCGTTCCCTCACTGTGATTGATCGAGTATCGATCGTTCTCTCACTGTGATTGATCGAGTATCGATCGTTCTCTCACTGTGATTGATCGGGTATCGATCGTTCCCTCACTGTGATTGATCGGGTATCGATCGTTCCCTCTGTGATTGATCTGGTATCGATCGCTCCCTCATTGTGATTGATTGCGTATCGATCATTCCCTCACTGATTGATCGGGTATCGATCGTTCCCTCACTGTGATTGATCGGGTATCGATCGTTTCCTCACTGTGATTGATCGGGTATCGATCGTTCCGTCACTGTGATTGATCGGGTATCGATCGTTCCCTCACTGTGATTGATCGGGTATCGTTCGTTCAAACTGTGATTGATCGGGTATCGATCGTTCCCTCACTGTGATTGATTGGGTCTCGATTGTTCCCACTGTGATTGATCGGGTATCGATTGTTCCGTCACTGTGATTGATCGGGTATCGATCGTTCCCTCACTGTGATTGATCGGGTATCGAACGTTCCCTCACTGTGATTAATCGGTTATCGATCGTTCCCTCAATGTGATTGATCGGGTATCGATCGTTCACTCAATGTGATTGATCGGGTATCGATCGCTCCCTCATTGTGATTGATCGGGTATCGATCATTTCCTCACTGTGATTGATCGGGTATCGATCGTTCCCTCACTGTGATTGATCGGGTATCGATCGTTCCCTCACTGTGATTGATCGTGTATCGATAGTTCCCTCACTGTGATTGATCGGGTATCGATCATTCCCTCACTGTGATTGATCAGGTATCAATTGTTTCCTCACTGTGATTGATCGGGTACCGATCGTTTCCTCACTGTGATTGATCGGGTATCGATCGTTCACTCACTGTGATTGATCGGTCATCGATCGGTTCGTCACTGTGATTGATCGGGTATCGGTTATTCCCTCCCACTGTGATTGATCGGTTATGGATCATTCCCTCACTGTGATTGATCGGCTATTGATTGTTCCCTCACTGAGATTGATCGGGTTTCGATCATTCCCTCACTGTGATTGATCGGGTATCGATCGTTCCCTCACTGCGATTGATCGGGTATCGATCGTTCCCTCACTGTGATTGATCGGGTATCGATCGTTCCCTCACTGTGATTGATCGGGTATCGATCGTTCCCTCACTGTGATTGATCGGGTATCGATCGTTCCCTCACTGTGATTGATCGGGTATCGATCGTTCCCTCACTGTGATTGATCGGCTATTGATTGTTCCCTCACTGAGATTGATCGGGTATCGATCGTTCCCTCACTGTGATTGATCGGGTATCGATCGTTCCCTCACTGTGATTGATCGGGTATCGATCGTTCCCTCACTGTGATTGATCGAGTATCGATCGTTCCCTCACTGTGATTGATCGAGTATCGATCGTTCCCTCACTTTGATTGATCGGGTATCGATCGTTCCCTCACTGTGATTGATCGTTCCCTCACTGTGATTGATCGGGTATCGATCGTTCCGTCACTGTGATTGATCGGGTATCGATCGTTCCCTCACTGTGATTGATTGGGTCTCGATTGTTCCCACTGTGATTGATCGGGTATCGATTGTTCCGTCACTGTGATTGATCGGGTATCGATCGTTCCCTCACTGTGATTGATCGGGTATCGAACGTTCCCTCACTGTGATTAATCGGTTATCGATCGTTCCCTCAATGTGATTGATCGGGTATCGATCGTTCACTCAATGTGATTGATCGGGTATCGATCGCTCCCTCATTGTGATTGATCGGGTATCGATCATTTCCTCACTGTGATTGATCGGGTATCGATCGTTCCCTCACTGTGATTGATCGGGTATCGATCGTTCCCTCACTGTGATTGATCGTGTATCGATAGTTCCCTCACTGTGATTGATCGGGTATCGATCATTCCCTCACTGTGATTGATCAGGTATCAATTGTTTCCTCACTGTGATTGATCGGGTACCGATCGTTTCCTCACTGTGATTGATCGGGTATCGATCGTTCACTCACTGTGATTGATCGGTCATCGATCGGTTCGTCACTGTGATTGATCGGGTATCGGTTATTCCCTCCCACTGTGATTGATCGGTTATGGATCATTCCCTCACTGTGATTGATCGGCTATTGATTGTTCCCTCACTGAGATTGATCGGGTTTCGATCATTCCCTCACTGTGATTGATCGGGTATCGATCGTTCCCTCACTGTGATTGATCGGGTATCGATCGTTCCCTCACTGTGATTGATCGGGTATCGATCGTTCCCTCACTGTGATTGATCGGCTATTGATAGTTCCCTCACTGAGATTGATCGGGTATCGATCGTTCCCTCACTGTGATTGATCGGGTATCGATCGTTCCCTCACTGTGATTGATCGGGTATCGATCGTTCCCTCACTGTGATTGATCGAGTATCGATCGTTCCCTCACTGTGATTGATCGGGTATCGATCGTTCCCTCACTGTGATTGATCGAGTATCGATCGTTCCCTCACTGTGATTGATCGGGTATCGATCGTTCCCTCACTGTGATTGATCGGGTATCGATCGTTCCCTCACTGTGATTGATCGGGTATCGATCGTTCCCTCACTGTGATTGATCGGGTATCGATCGTTCCCTCACTGTGATTGATCGGGTATCGATCGTTCCCTCACTGTGATTGATCGGCTATTGATAGTTCCCTCACTGAGATTGATCGGGTATCGATCGTTCCCTCACTGTGATTGATCGGGTATCGATCGTTCCCTCACTGTGATTGATCGGGTATCGATCGTTCCCTCACTGTGATTGATCGAGTATCGATCGTTCCCTCACTGTGATTGATCGAGTATCGATCGTTCCCTCACTTTGATTGATCGGGTATCGATCGTTCCCTCACTGTGATTGATCGTTCCCTCACTGTGATTGATCGGGTATCGATCGTTCCCTCACTGTGATTGATCGAGTATCGATCGTTCTCTCACTGTGATTGATCGGGTATCGATCGTTCACTCAATGTGATTGATCGGATATCGATCGTTCCCTCACTGTGAATGATCGGGTATTGATCGTTCCCTCACTGTGATTGATCGAGTATCGATCGTTCCCTCTGTGATTGATCCGGTATCGATCGCTCCCTCATTGTGATTGATCGCGTATCGATCATTCCCTCACTGTCATTGATCGGGTATCGATCGTTCCCTCACTGTGATTGATCGGGTATCGATCGTTCCCTCACTGTGATTGATCGGGTATCGATCGTTTCCTCACTGTGATTGATCGGGTATCGATCGTTCCCTCACTGTGATTGATCTGGTACCGATTGTTCTCTCACTGTTATTGATCGGGTATCGATTGTTCAATCACTGTGATTGATTGGGTATCGATCGTTCCCTCACTGCGATTGATCGAGTATCGATCGTTTCCTCACTGTGATTGATCGGGTATCGATCGTTCCCTCACTGTGATTGATAGGGTATCGCTCGTTCCCTCACTGTGATTGATCGGGTGTCGATCGTTCCCACTGTGATTGATCGGGTATCGATCGTTCCTTCCCACCGTGATTGATCGGGTATCGATCGTTCCCTCACTGTGATTGATCGGTATTGATCATTCCCTCACTGAGATTGTTCTGGTATCGATCGTTGCCTCACTGTGATTGATCGGGTATCGATTGTTCCGTCTCACTGTGATTGATCGGGTATTGATCGTTCCCTCACTGTGATTGATCGGGTATTGATCGTTCCCTCATTGTGATTGATCGGGTATCGATTGTTCCGTCTCACTGTGATTGATCGGGTATCGATCGTTCCCTCACTGTGATTGATCGGGTATCGATCGTTGCCTCACTGTGATTGATCGGGTATCGATTGTTCCGTCTCACTGTGATTGATCGGGTATCGATCGTTCCCTCACTGTGATTGATCGGGTAACGATTGTTCCCTCACTGTGATTGATCGGGTATCGATTGTTCCGTTTCACTGTGATTGATCGGGTATCGATCGTTCCCTCACTGCGATTGATCGGGTATCGATCGTTCCCTCACTGTGATTGATCGAGTATCGATCGTTTTCTCACTGTGATTGATCGGGTATCGATCGTTCCCTCCCTGTGATTGATCGGGTATCGATCGCTCCCTCATTGTGATTGATTGCGTATCGATCATTCCCTCACTGTGATTGATCGGTTAACGATCGTTCCCTCACTGTGATTGATGGGTATCGATCGTTCCCTCTGTGATTGATCCGGTATCGATCGCTCCCTCATTGTGATTGATTGCGTATCGATCATTCCCTCACTGTGATTGATCGGTTAACGATCGTTCCCTCACTGTGATTGATGGGTATCGATCGTCGCCTCACTGTGATTGATCGGGTATCGATCGTTCTCTCACTGTGATTGATCGGGTATCGATCGCTCACTCACTGTGATTGATCGGTCATCGATCGGTCCGTCCCTGTGATTGATCGGGTATCGATCTTTCCCTCACTGAGATTGATCGGGTATCGATCGTTCCCACTGTGATTGATCGGGTATGGATCGTTCCCTCGCACTGTGATTGATCGGGTATCGATCGCTCCCTCACTGAGATTGATCGGGTATCGATCATTTCCTCACTGTGATTGATCGGGTATCGATCATTACTTCACTGTGATTGATCGGCTATCGATCGCTCCCTCACTGAGATTGATCGGGTATCGATCGTTCCCTCACTGTGATTGATCGGGTATCGATCTTTCCTTCACTGTGATTGATCGGCTATCGATCGCTCCCTCACTGAGATTGATCGGGTATCGATCGTTCCCAACGTGATTGATTGAGTATCGATCGTTCCCTCACTGTGATTGTTCAGGTATCGATCGTTCCCTCTGTGATTGATCTGGTATCGATCGCTCCCTCGTTGTGATTGATTGCGTATCGATCATTCCCTCACTGTGATTGATCGGGTATCGATCGTTCCATCACTGTGATTGATCGGTTATCGATCGTTCCCACTGTGATTGATCGGGTATCGATCGTTCCCTCACTGTGATTGATCGGGTAGCGATCGTTCCCTCACTGTGATTGATCGGGTATCGATCGTTCCATCACTGTGATTGATCGGTTAACGATCGTTCCCTCACTGAGATTGATCGGGTATCGATCGTTCCCACTGTTATTGATTGGGTATCGATCGTTCCCAACGTGATTGATTGAGTATCGATCGTTCCCTCACTGTGATTGATCGGGTATCAATCGTTCTCTCACTGTGATTGATCGGGTATCGATCGTTCCCTCACTGCGATTGTTCTGGTATCGATCGTTCCCTCACTGTGATTGATCGGGTATCGATCGTTCCATCACTGTGATTGATCGGTTAACGATCGTTCCCTCACTGTGATTGATCGGGTATCGATCGTTCCCTCACTGTGTTTGATCGGGTATCGATCGTTCTCTCACTGTGATTGATCGGGTATCGATCGCTCACTCACTGTGATTGATCGGTCATCGATCGGTCTGTCACTGTGATTGATCGGGTATCGATCTTTCCCTCACTCAGATTGATCGGGTATCGATCGTTCCCACTGTGATTGATCGGGTATGGATCGTTCCCTCGCACTGTAATTGATCGGGTATCGATCGCTCCCTCACTGAGATTGATCGGGTATCGATCATTTCCTCACTGTGATTGATCGGGTATCGATCATTACTTCACTGTGATTGATCGGCTATCGATCGCTCCCTCACTGAGATTGATCGGGTATCGATCATTCCTTCACTGTGATTGATCGGCTATCGATCGCTCCCTCACTGAGATTGATCGGGTATCGATCGTTCCCAACGTGATTGATTGAGTATCGATCGTTCCCTCACTGTGATTGTTCAGGTATCGATCGTTCCCTCATTGTGATTGATCGGGTATCGATCGTTCCCTCACTGTGATTGATCGAGTATCGATCGTTGTCTCACTGTGATTGATCGAGTATCGATCTTTCTCACACTGTGATTGATCGGGTATCGATCGTTCCCTCACTGTGATTGATCGAGTATCGATCGTTCCCTCTGTGATTGATCCGGTATCGATCGCTCCCTCATTGTGATTGATTGCGTATCGATCATTCCCTCACTGATTGATCGGGTATCGATCGTTCCCTCACTGTGATTGATCGGGTATCGATCGTTCCGTCACTGTGATTGATCTAGTCTCGATCGTTTCCTCACTGTGATTGATCGGGTATCGATCGTTCCCTCACTGTGATTGATCGGGTATCGTTCGTTCAAACTGTGATTGATCGGGTATCGATCGTTCCCTCACTGTGATTGATTGGGCCTCGATTGTTCCCACTGTGATTGATCGGGTATCGATTGTTCGGTCACTGTGATTGATCGGGTATCGATCGTTCCCTCACTGTGATTGATCGGGTATCGAACGTTCACTCTCTGTGATTGATCGGGTATCGATCGTTCCCTCACTGTGATTAATCGGTTATCGATCGTTCCCTCAATGTGATTGATCGGGTATCGATCGTTCACTCAATGTGATTGATCGGGTATCGATCGCTCCCTCATTGTGATTGATCGGGTATCGATCATTCCCTCACTGTGATTGATCGGGTATCGATCGTTCCCTCACTGTGATTGATCGGGTATCGATCGTTCCCTCACTGTGATTGATCGTGTATCGATAGTTCCCTCACTGTGATTGATCGGGTATCGATCATTCCCTCACTGTGATTGATCAGATATCAATTGTTTCCTCACTGTGATTGATCGGGTACCGATCGTTTCCTCACTGTGATTGATCGGGTATCGATCGTTCACTCACTGTGATTGATCGGTCATCGATCGGTTCGTCACTGTGATTGATCGGGTATCGGTCATTCCCTCCCACTGTGATTGATCGGTTATGGATCGTTCCCTCACTGTGATTGATCGGCTATTGATCGTTCCCTCACTGAGATTGATCGGGTTTCGATCATTCCCTCACTGTGATTGATCGAGTATCGATCGTTCCCTCACTGTGATTGATCGGGTATCGATCGTTCCCTCACTGTGATTGATCGGGTATCGATCGTTCCCTCACTGTGATTGATCGAGTATCGATCGTTCCCTCACTTTGATTGATCGGGTATCGTCGTTCCCTCACTGTGATTGATCGTTCCCTCACTGTGATTGATCGGGTATCGATCGTTCCCTCACTGTGATTGATCGGGTATCGATCGTTCCCTCACTGTGATTGATCGAGTATCGATCGTTCTCTCACTGTGATTGATCGGGTATCGATCGTTCACTCAATGTGATTGATCGGGTATCGATCGTTCCCTCACTGTGATTGATTGGGTATCGATCGTTCCCTCACTGTGATTGATCGAGTATCGATCGTTTTCTCACTGTGATTGATCGGGTATCGATCGTTCCCTCACTGTGATTGATCGGGTATCGATCGTTCCCTCTGTGATTGATCCGGTATCGATCGCTCCCTCATTGTGATTGATTGCGTATCGATCATTCCCTCACTGATTGATCGGGTATCGATCGTTCCCTCACTGTGATTGATCGGGTATCGATCGTTCCATCACTGTGATTGATCGGTTAACGATCGTTCCCTCACTGTGATTGATCGGGTATCGATCGTTCTCTCACTGTGATTGATCGCGTATCGATCGCTCACTCACTGTGATTGATCAGGCATCGATCGTTCCCTCACTGTGATTGATCGGGTATCGATCGTTCCCTCACTGTGATTGATCGGGTATCGATCGTTCCATCACTGTGATTGATCGGGTATCGATCGTTCCATCACTGTGATTGATCGGGTATCGATCGTTCCATCACTGTGATTGATCGGGTATCGATCGTTCCATCACTGTGATTGATCGGTTATCGATCGTTCCCTCACTGTGATTGATCGGGTATCGATCGTTCCATCACTGTGATTGATCGGTTATCGATCGTTCCCTCACTGTGATTGATCGGGTATCGATCGTTCCATCACTGTGATTGATCGGTTATCGATCGTTCCCTCACTGTGATTGATCGGGTATCGATCGTTCCATCACTGTGATTGATCGGTTATCGATCGTTCCCTCACTGTGATTGATCGGGTATCGATCGTTCCCTCACTGTGATTGATCGGTTATCGATCGTTCCCTCACTGCGATTGTTCAGGTATCGATCGTTCCCTCACTGTGATTGATCGGGTATCGATAGTTCCATCACTGTGATTGATCGGGTATCGATCGTTCCATCACTGTGATTGATCGGTTATCGATCGTTCCCTCACTGTGATTGATCGGTTATCGATCGTTCCCTCACTGCGATTGTTCAGGTATCGATCGTTCCCTCACTGTGATTGATCGGGTATCGATCGTTCCCTCACTGTGATTGATCGGGTATCGATCGTTCCCTCACTGTGATTGATCGGGTATCGATCGTTCCCTCACTGTGATTGATCGGGTATCGATCGTTCCATCACTGTGATTGATCGGTTATCGATCGTTCCCTCACTGTGATTGATCGGGTATCGATCGTTCCCTCACTGTGATTGATCGGGTATCGATCGTTCCATCACTGTGATTGATCGGTTAACGATCGTTCCCTCACTGTGATTGATCGGGTATCTATCGTTCTCTCACTGTGATTGATCGGGTATCGATCGTTCCCTCACTGCGATTGTTCAGGTATCGATCGTTCCCTCACTGTGATTGATCGGGTATCGATCGTTCCCTCACTGTGATTGATCGAGTATCGATCGTTCTCTCACTGTGATTGATCGAGTATCGATCGTTCTCTCACTGTGATTGATCGGGTATCGATCGCTCCCTCACTGTGATTGATCGGGTATCGATCATTCCCTCACTGTGATTGATCGGGTAGCGATCGTTCCCTCACTGTGATTGATCGGGTATCGATCGTTCCCTTACTGTGATTGATCGTGTATCGATCGTTCTCTCACTGTGATTGATCGGGTATCGATCGCTCACTCACTGTGATTGATCGGTCATCGATCGGTCCGTCACTGTGATTGATCGGGCATCGATCTTTCCCTCACTGAGATTGATCGGGTATTGATCGTTCCCACTGTGATTGATCGGGTATGGATCGTTCCCTCGCACTGTGATTGATCGGGTATCGATCGCTCCCTCACTGAGATTGATCGGGTATCGATCGTTTCCTCACTGTGATTGATCGGGTATCGATCATTACTTCACTGTGATTGATCGGCGATCGATCGCTCCCTCACTGAGATTGATCGGGTATCGATCGTTCTCTCACTGTGATTGTTCAGGTGTCGATCGTTCCCTCATTGTGATTGATCGAGTATCGATCGTTCTCTCACTGTGATTGATCGAGTATCGATCGTTCTCTCACTGTGATTGATCGGGTATCGATCGTTCCCTCTGTGATTGATCCGGTATCGATCGCTCCCTCATTGTGATTGATTGCGTATCGATCATTCCCTCACTGTGATTGATCGGGTATCGATCGTTCCCTCACTGTGATTGATCGTGTATCGATAGTTCCCTCACTGTGATTGATCGGGTATCGATCATTCCCTCACTGTGATTGATCAGGTATCAATTGTTTCCTCACTGTGATTGATCGGGTACCGATCGTTTCCTCACTGTGATTGATCGGGTATCGATCGTTCACTCACTGTGATTGATCGGTCATCGATCGGTTCGTCACTGTGATTGATCGGGTATCGGTTATTCCCTCCCACTGTGATTGATCGGTTATGGATCATTCCCTCACTGTGATTGATCGGCTATTGATTGTTCCCTCACTGAGATTGATCGGGTTTCGATCATTCCCTCACTGTGATTGATCGGGTATCGATCGTTCCCTCACTGCGATTGATCGGGTATCGATCGTTCCCTCACTGTGATTGATCGGGTATCGATCGTTCCCTCACTGTGATTGATCGGGTATCGATCGTTCCCTCACTGTGATTGATCGGGTATCGATCGTTCCCTCACTGTGATTGATCGGGTATCGATCGTTCCCTCACTGTGATTGATCGGCTATTGATTGTTCCCTCACTGAGATTGATCGGGTATCGATCGTTCCCTCACTGTGATTGATCGGGTATCGATCGTTCCCTCACTGTGATTGATCGGGTATCGATCGTTCCCTCACTGTGATTGATCGAGTATCGATCGTTCCCTCACTGTGATTGATCGAGTATCGATCGTTCCCTCACTTTGATTGATCGGGTATCGATCGTTCCCTCACTGTGATTGATCGTTCCCTCACTGTGATTGATCGGGTATCGATCGTTCCGTCACTGTGATTGATCGGGTATCGATCGTTCCCTCACTGTGATTGATTGGGTCTCGATTGTTCCCACTGTGATTGATCGGGTATCGATTGTTCCGTCACTGTGATTGATCGGGTATCGATCGTTCCCTCACTGTGATTGATCGGGTATCGAACGTTCCCTCACTGTGATTAATCGGTTATCGATCGTTCCCTCAATGTGATTGATCGGGTATCGATCGTTCACTCAATGTGATTGATCGGGTATCGATCGCTCCCTCATTGTGATTGATCGGGTATCGATCATTTCCTCACTGTGATTGATCGGGTATCGATCGTTCCCTCACTGTGATTGATCGGGTATCGATCGTTCCCTCACTGTGATTGATCGTGTATCGATAGTTCCCTCACTGTGATTGATCGGGTATCGATCATTCCCTCACTGTGATTGATCAGGTATCAATTGTTTCCTCACTGTGATTGATCGGGTACCGATCGTTTCCTCACTGTGATTGATCGGGTATCGATCGTTCACTCACTGTGATTGATCGGTCATCGATCGGTTCGTCACTGTGATTGATCGGGTATCGGTTATTCCCTCCCACTGTGATTGATCGGTTATGGATCATTCCCTCACTGTGATTGATCGGCTATTGATTGTTCCCTCACTGAGATTGATCGGGTTTCGATCATTCCCTCACTGTGATTGATCGGGTATCGATCGTTCCCTCACTGTGATTGATCGGGTATCGATCGTTCCCTCACTGTGATTGATCGGGTATCGATCGTTCCCTCACTGTGATTGATCGGGTATCGATCGTTCCCTCACTGTGATTGATCGGGTATCGATCGTTCCCTCACTGTGATTGATCGGGTATCGATCGTTCCCTCACTGTGATTGATCGGCTATTGATAGTTCCCTCACTGAGATTGATCGGGTATCGATCGTTCCCTCACTGTGATTGATCGGGTATCGATCGTTCCCTCACTGTGATTGATCGGGTATCGATCGTTCCCTCACTGTGATTGATCGAGTATCGATCGTTCCCTCACTGTGATTGATCGAGTATCGATCGTTCCCTCACTTTGATTGATCGGGTATCGATCGTTCCCTCACTGTGATTGATCGTTCCCTCACTGTGATTGATCGGGTATCGATCGTTCCCTCACTGTGATTGATCGAGTATCGATCGTTCTCTCACTGTGATTGATCGGGTATCGATCGTTCACTCAATGTGATTGATCGGATATCGATCGTTCCCTCACTGTGAATGATCGGGTATTGATCGTTCCCTCACTGTGATTGATCGAGTATCGATCGTTCCCTCTGTGATTGATCCGGTATCGATCGCTCCCTCATTGTGATTGATCGCGTATCGATCATTCCCTCACTGTCATTGATCGGGTATCGATCGTTCCCTCACTGTGATTGATCGGGTATCGATCGTTCCCTCACTGTGATTGATCGGGTATCGATCGTTTCCTCACTGTGATTGATCGGGTATCGATCGTTCCCTCACTGTGATTGATCTGGTACCGATTGTTCTCTCACTGTTATTGATCGGGTATCGATTGTTCAATCACTGTGATTGATTGGGTATCGATCGTTCCCTCACTGCGATTGATCGAGTATCGATCGTTTCCTCACTGTGATTGATCGGGTATCGATCGTTCCCTCACTGTGATTGATAGGGTATCGCTCGTTCCCTCACTGTGATTGATCGGGTATCGATCGTTCCTTCCCACCGTGATTGATCGGGTATCGATCGTTCCCTCACTGTGATTGATCGGTATTGATCATTCCCTCACTGAGATTGTTCTGGTATCGATCGTTGCCTCACTGTGATTGATCGGGTATCGATTGTTCCGTCTCACTGTGATTGATCGGGTATTGATCGTTCCCTCACTGTGATTGATCGGGTATTGATCGTTCCCTCATTGTGATTGATCGGGTATCGATTGTTCCGTCTCACTGTGATTGATCGGGTATCGATCGTTCCCTCACTGTGATTGATCGGGTATCGATCGTTGCCTCACTGTGATTGATCGGGTATCGATTGTTCCGTCTCACTGTGATTGATCGGGTATCGATCGTTCCCTCACTGTGATTGATCGGGTAACGATTGTTCCCTCACTGTGATTGATCGGGTATCGATTGTTCCGTTTCACTGTGATTGATCGGGTATCGATCGTTCCCTCACTGCGATTGATCGGGTATCGATCGTTCCCTCACTGTGATTGATCGAGTATCGATCGTTTTCTCACTGTGATTGATCGGGTATCGATCGTTCCCTCCCTGTGATTGATCGGGTATCGATCGCTCCCTCATTGTGATTGATTGCGTATCGATCATTCCCTCACTGTGATTGATCGGTTAACGATCGTTCCCTCACTGTGATTGATGGGTATCGATCGTTCCCTCTGTGATTGATCCGGTATCGATCGCTCCCTCATTGTGATTGATTGCGTATCGATCATTCCCTCACTGTGATTGATCGGTTAACGATCGTTCCCTCACTGTGATTGATGGGTATCGATCGTCGCCTCACTGTGATTGATCGGGTATCGATCGTTCTCTCACTGTGATTGATCGGGTATCGATCGCTCACTCACTGTGATTGATCGGTCATCGATCGGTCCGTCCCTGTGATTGATCGGGTATCGATCTTTCCCTCACTGAGATTGATCGGGTATCGATCGTTCCCACTGTGATTGATCGGGTATGGATCGTTCCCTCGCACTGTGATTGATCGGGTATCGATCGCTCCCTCACTGAGATTGATCGGGTATCGATCATTTCCTCACTGTGATTGATCGGGTATCGATCATTACTTCACTGTGATTGATCGGCTATCGATCGCTCCCTCACTGAGATTGATCGGGTATCGATCGTTCCCTCACTGTGATTGATCGGGTATCGATCTTTCCTTCACTGTGATTGATCGGCTATCGATCGCTCCCTCACTGAGATTGATCGGGTATCGATCGTTCCCAACGTGATTGATTGAGTATCGATCGTTCCCTCACTGTGATTGTTCAGGTATCGATCGTTCCCTCTGTGATTGATCTGGTATCGATCGCTCCCTCGTTGTGATTGATTGCGTATCGATCATTCCCTCACTGTGATTGATCGGGTATCGATCGTTCCATCACTGTGATTGATCGGTTATCGATCGTTCCCACTGTGATTGATCGGGTATCGATCGTTCCCTCACTGTGATTGATCGGGTAGCGATCGTTCCCTCACTGTGATTGATCGGGTATCGATCGTTCCATCACTGTGATTGATCGGTTAACGATCGTTCCCTCACTGAGATTGATCGGGTATCGATCGTTCCCACTGTTATTGATTGGGTATCGATCGTTCCCAACGTGATTGATTGAGTATCGATCGTTCCCTCACTGTGATTGATCGGGTATCAATCGTTCTCTCACTGTGATTGATCGGGTATCGATCGTTCCCTCACTGCGATTGTTCTGGTATCGATCGTTCCCTCACTGTGATTGATCGGGTATCGATCGTTCCATCACTGTGATTGATCGGTTAACGATCGTTCCCTCACTGTGATTGATCGGGTATCGATCGTTCCCTCACTGTGTTTGATCGGGTATCGATCGTTCTCTCACTGTGATTGATCGGGTATCGATCGCTCACTCACTGTGATTGATCGGTCATCGATCGGTCTGTCACTGTGATTGATCGGGTATCGATCTTTCCCTCACTCAGATTGATCGGGTATCGATCGTTCCCACTGTGATTGATCGGGTATGGATCGTTCCCTCGCACTGTAATTGATCGGGTATCGATCGCTCCCTCACTGAGATTGATCGGGTATCGATCATTTCCTCACTGTGATTGATCGGGTATCGATCATTACTTCACTGTGATTGATCGGCTATCGATCGCTCCCTCACTGAGATTGATCGGGTATCGATCATTCCTTCACTGTGATTGATCGGCTATCGATCGCTCCCTCACTGAGATTGATCGGGTATCGATCGTTCCCAACGTGATTGATTGAGTATCGATCGTTCCCTCACTGTGATTGTTCAGGTATCGATCGTTCCCTCATTGTGATTGATCGGGTATCGATCGTTCCCTCACTGTGATTGATCGAGTATCGATCGTTGTCTCACTGTGATTGATCGAGTATCGATCTTTCTCACATTGTGATTGATCGGGTATCGATCGTTCCCTCACTGTGATTGATCGAGTATCGATCGTTCCCTCTGTGATTGATCCGGTATCGATCGCTCCCTCATTGTGATTGATTGCGTATCGATCATTCCCTCACTGATTGATCGGGTATCGATCGTTCCCTCACTGTGATTGATCGGGTATCGATCGTTCCGTCACTGTGATTGATCTAGTCTCGATCGTTTCCTCACTGTGATTGATCGGGTATCGATCGTTCCCTCACTGTGATTGATCGGGTATCGTTCGTTCAAACTGTGATTGATCGGGTATCGATCGTTCCCTCACTGTGATTGATTGGGCCTCGATTGTTCCCACTGTGATTGATCGGGTATCGATTGTTCGGTCACTGTGATTGATCGGGTATCGATCGTTCCCTCACTGTGATTGATCGGGTATCGAACGTTCACTCTCTGTGATTGATCGGGTATCGATCGTTCCCTCACTGTGATTAATCGGTTATCGATCGTTCCCTCAATGTGATTGATCGGGTATCGATCGTTCACTCAATGTGATTGATCGGGTATCGATCGCTCCCTCATTGTGATTGATCGGGTATCGATCATTCCCTCACTGTGATTGATCGGGTATCGATCGTTCCCTCACTGTGATTGATCGGGTATCGATCGTTCCCTCACTGTGATTGATCGTGTATCGATAGTTCCCTCACTGTGATTGATCGGGTATCGATCATTCCCTCACTGTGATTGATCAGATATCAATTGTTTCCTCACTGTGATTGATCGGGTACCGATCGTTTCCTCACTGTGATTGATCGGGTATCGATCGTTCACTCACTGTGATTGATCGGTCATCGATCGGTTCGTCACTGTGATTGATCGGGTATCGGTCATTCCCTCCCACTGTGATTGATCGGTTATGGATCGTTCCCTCACTGTGATTGATCGGCTATTGATCGTTCCCTCACTGAGATTGATCGGGTTTCGATCATTCCCTCACTGTGATTGATCGAGTATCGATCGTTCCCTCACTGTGATTGATCGGGTATCGATCGTTCCCTCACTGTGATTGATCGGGTATCGATCGTTCCCTCACTGTGATTGATCGAGTATCGATCGTTCCCTCACTTTGATTGATCGGGTATCGTCGTTCCCTCACTGTGATTGATCGTTCCCTCACTGTGATTGATCGGGTATCGATCGTTCCCTCACTGTGATTGATCGGGTATCGATCGTTCCCTCACTGTGATTGATCGAGTATCGATCGTTCTCTCACTGTGATTGATCGGGTATCGATCGTTCACTCAATGTGATTGATCGGGTATCGATCGTTCCCTCACTGTGATTGATTGGGTATCGATCGTTCCCTCACTGTGATTGATCGAGTATCGATCGTTTTCTCACTGTGATTGATCGGGTATCGATCGTTCCCTCACTGTGATTGATCGGGTATCGATCGTTCCCTCTGTGATTGATCCGGTATCGATCGCTCCCTCATTGTGATTGATTGCGTATCGATCATTCCCTCACTGATTGATCGGGTATCGATCGTTCCCTCACTGTGATTGATCGGGTATCGATCGTTCCATCACTGTGATTGATCGGTTAACGATCGTTCCCTCACTGTGATTGATCGGGTATCGATCGTTCTCTCACTGTGATTGATCGCGTATCGATCGCTCACTCACTGTGATTGATCAGGCATCGATCGGTCCGTCACTGTGATTGATCGGGTATCGATCTTTCCCTCACTCTGATTGATTGGGTATCGATTGTTCCCTCTCACTGTGATTGATCGGGTATCGATCGTTCCCACTGTGATTGATCGGGTATGGATCGTTCCCTCGCACTGTGATTGATCGGGTATCGATCGCTCCCTCACTGAGATTGATCGGGTATCGATCGTTTCCTCACTGTGATTGATCGGGTATCGATCATTACTTCACTGTGATTGATCGGCTATCGATCGCTCCCTCACTGAGATTGATCGGGTATCGATCGTTTCCTCACTGTGATTGATCGGCTATCGATCGCTCCCTCACTGAGATTGATCGGGTATCGATCGTTCCCTCACTGTGATTGATCGGCTATCGATCGCTCCCTCACTGAGATTGATCGGGTATTGATCGTTCCCACTGTTATTGATCGGGTATCGATCGTTCCCAACGTGATTGATTGAGTATCGACCGTTCCCTCACTGTGATTGATCGGGTATCGATCGTTCCCTCACTGTGATTGATCGGGTATCGATCGTTCCCTCACTGCGATTGTTCAGGTATCGATCGTTCCCTCATTGTGATTGATCGGGTATCGATCGTTCCCTCACTGTGATTGATCGAGTATCGATCGTTCTCTCACTGTGATTGATCGGGTATCGTTCGTTCTCTCACTGTGATTGATCGGGTATCGATCGTTCCCTCACTGTGATTGATCGGGTATCGATCGTTCTCTCACTGTGATTGATCGGGTATCGATCGTTCTCTCACTGTGATTGATCGGGTATCGATCGTTCCCTCACTGTGATTGATCGAGTATCGATCGTTCTCTCACTGTGATTGATCGGGTATCGATCGTTCCCTCACTGTGATTGATCGAGTATCGATCGTTCTCTCACTGTGATTGATCGGGTATCGATCGTTCCCTCACTGTGATTGATCGGGTATCGATCGTTCCCTCTGTGACTGATCCGGTATCGATCGCTCCCTCATTGTGATTGATTGCGTATCGATCATTCCCTCACTGTGATTGATCGGGTATCGATCGTTCCATCACTGTGATTGATCGGTTAACGATCGTTCCCTCACTGAGATTGATCGGGTATCGATCGTTCCCACTGTTATTGATTGGGTATCGATCGTTCCCAACGTGATTGATTGAGTATCGATCGTTCCCTCACTGTGATTGATCGGGTATCAATCGTTCTCTCACTGTGATTGATCGGGTATCGATCGTTCCCTCACTGTGATTGATCGAGTATCGATCGTTCTCTCACTGTGATTGATCGGGTATCGATCGTTCCCTCACTGTGATTGTTCAGGTATCGATCGTTCCCTCACTGTGATTGATCGGGTATCAATCGTTCTCTCACTGTGATTGATCGGGTATCGATCGTTCCCTCACTGTGATTGATCAGGTATCAATCGTTCCCTCACTGTGATTGATCGGGTATCGATCGTTCTCTCACTGTGATTGATCAGGTATCGATCGTTCTCTCACTGTGATTGATCGGGTATCGATCGTTCCCTCACTGCGATTGTTCAGGTATCGATCGTTCCCTCACTGTGATTGATCGGGTATCAATCGTTCTCTCACTGTGATTGATCGGGTATCGATCGTTTCCTCACTGCGATTGTTCAGGTATCGATCGTTCCCTCACTGTGATTGATCGGGTATCGATCGTTCCCTCACTGCGATTGATCGAGTATCGATCGTTCCCTCACTGTGATTGATCGGGTATCGATCGTTCCCTCACTGTGATTGATCGGGTATCGATCGTTCCCTCACTGTGATTGATCGGGTATCGATCGTTCCCTCACTGTGATTGATCGGGTATCGATCGTTCCCTCACTGTGATTGATCGGGTATCGATCGTTCCATCACTGTGATTGATCGGGTATCGATCGTTCCATCACTGTGATTGATCGGGTATCGATCGTTCCATCACTGTGATTGATCGGGTATCGATCGTTCCATCACTGTGATTGATCGGTTATCGATCGTTCCCTCACTGTGATTGATCGGGTATCGATCGTTCCATCACTGTGATTGATCGGTTATCGATCGTTCCCTCACTGTGATTGATCGGGTATCGATCGTTCCATCACTGTGATTGATCGGTTATCGATCGTTCCCTCACTGTGATTGATCGGGTATCGATCGTTCCATCACTGTGATTGATCGGTTATCGATCGTTCCCTCACTGTGATTGATCGGGTATCGATCGTTCCCTCACTGTGATTGATCGGTTATCGATCGTTCCCTCACTGCGATTGTTCAGGTATCGATCGTTCCCTCACTGTGATTGATCGGGTATCGATAGTTCCATCACTGTGATTGATCGGGTATCGATCGTTCCATCACTGTGATTGATCGGTTATCGATCGTTCCCTCACTGTGATTGATCGGTTATCGATCGTTCCCTCACTGCGATTGTTCAGGTATCGATCGTTCCCTCACTGTGATTGATCGGGTATCGATCGTTCCCTCACTGTGATTGATCGGGTATCGATCGTTCCCTCACTGTGATTGATCGGGTATCGATCGTTCCATCACTGTGATTGATCGGTTATCGATCGTTCCCTCACTGTGATTGATCGGGTATCGATCGTTCCCTCACTGTGATTGATCGGGTATCGATCGTTCCATCACTGTGATTGATCGGTTAACGATCGTTCCCTCACTGTGATTGATCGGGTATCAATCGTTCTCTCACTGTGATTGATCGGGTATCGATCGTTCCCTCACTGCGATTGTTCAGGTATCGATCGTTCCCTCACTGTGATTGATCGGGTATCGATCGTTCCCTCACTGTGATTGATCGAGTATCGATCGTTCTCTCACTGTGATTGATCGAGTATCGATCGTTCTCTCACTGTGATTGATCGGGTATCGATCGCTCCCTCACTGTGATTGATCGGGTATCGATCATTCCCTCACTGTGATTGATCGGGTAGCGATCGTTCCCTCACTGTGATTGATCGGGTATCGATCGTTCCCTTACTGTGATTGATCGTGTATCGATCGTTCTCTCACTGTGATTGATCGGGTATCGATCGCTCACTCACTGTGATTGATCGGTCATCGATCGGTCCGTCACTGTGATTGATCGGGTATCGATCTTTCCCTCACTGAGATTGATCGGGTATTGATCGTTCCCACTGTGATTGATCGGGTATGGATCGTTCCCTCGCACTGTGATTGATCGGGTATCGATCGCTCCCTCACTGAGATTGATCGGGTATCGATCGTTTCCTCACTGTGATTGATCGGGTATCGATCATTACTTCACTGTGATTGATCGGCGATCGATCGCTCCCTCACTGAGATTGATCGGGTATCGATCGTTCTCTCACTGTGATTGTTCAGGTGTCGATCGTTCCCTCATTGTGATTGATCGAGTATCGATCGTTCTCTCACTGTGATTGATCGAGTATCGATCGTTCTCTCACTGTGATTGATCGGGTATCGATCGTTCCCTCTGTGATTGATCCGGTATCGATCGCTCCCTCATTGTGATTGATTGCGTATCGATCATTCCCTCACTGATTGATCGGGTATCGATCGTTCCCTCACTGTGATTGATCGGGTATCGATCGTTCCATCACTGTGATTGATCGGTTAACGATCGTTCCCTCACTGAGATTGATCGGGTATCGATCGTTCCATCACTGTGATTGATCGGGTATCGATCGTTCCATCACTGTGATTGATCGGTTATCGATCGTTCCCTCACTGTGATTGATCGGGTATCGATCGTTCCATCACTGTGATTGATCGGTTATCGATCGTTCCCTCACTGTGATTGATCGGGTATCGATCGTTCCATCACTGTGATTGATCGGTTATCGATCGTTCCCTCACTGTGATTGATCGGGTATCGATCGTTCCATCACTGTGATTGATCGGTTATCGATCGTTCCCTCACTGTGATTGATCGGGTATCGATCGTTCCCTCACTGTGATTGATCGGTTATCGATCGTTCCCTCACTGCGATTGTTCAGGTATCGATCGTTCCCTCACTGTGATTGATCGGGTATCGATAGTTCCATCACTGTGATTGATCGGGTATCGATCGTTCCATCACTGTGATTGATCGGTTATCGATCGTTCCCTCACTGTGATTGATCGGTTATCGATCGTTCCCTCACTGCGATTGTTCAGGTATCGATCGTTCCCTCACTGTGATTGATCGGGTATCGATCGTTCCCTCACTGTGATTGATCGGGTATCGATCGTTCCCTCACTGTGATTGATCGGGTATCGATCGTTCCCTCACTGTGATTGATCGGGTATCGATCGTTCCATCACTGTGATTGATCGGTTATCGATCGTTCCCTCACTGTGATTGATCGGGTATCGATCGTTCCCTCACTGTGATTGATCGGGTATCGATCGTTCCATCACTGTGATTGATCGGTTAACGATCGTTCCCTCACTGTGATTGATCGGGTATCAATCGTTCTCTCACTGTGATTGATCGGGTATCGATCGTTCCCTCACTGCGATTGTTCAGGTATCGATCGTTCCCTCACTGTGATTGATCGGGTATCGATCGTTCCCTCACTGTGATTGATCGAGTATCGATCGTTCTCTCACTGTGATTGATCGAGTATCGATCGTTCTCTCACTGTGATTGATCGGGTATCGATCGCTCCCTCACTGTGATTGATCGGGTATCGATCATTCCCTCACTGTGATTGATCGGGTAGCGATCGTTCCCTCACTGTGATTGATCGGGTATCGATCGTTCCCTTACTGTGATTGATCGTGTATCGATCGTTCTCTCACTGTGATTGATCGGGTATCGATCGCTCACTCACTGTGATTGATCGGTCATCGATCGGTCCGTCACTGTGATTGATCGGGTATCGATCTTTCCCTCACTGAGATTGATCGGGTATTGATCGTTCCCACTGTGATTGATCGGGTATGGATCGTTCCCTCGCACTGTGATTGATCGGGTATCGATCGCTCCCTCACTGAGATTGATCGGGTATCGATCGTTTCCTCACTGTGATTGATCGGGTATCGATCATTACTTCACTGTGATTGATCGGCGATCGATCGCTCCCTCACTGAGATTGATCGGGTATCGATCGTTCTCTCACTGTGATTGTTCAGGTGTCGATCGTTCCCTCATTGTGATTGATCGAGTATCGATCGTTCTCTCACTGTGATTGATCGAGTATCGATCGTTCTCTCACTGTGATTGATCGGGTATCGATCGTTCCCTCTGTGATTGATCCGGTATCGATCGCTCCCTCATTGTGATTGATTGCGTATCGATCATTCCCTCACTGATTGATCGGGTATCGATCGTTCCCTCACTGTGATTGATCGGGTATCGATCGTTCCATCACTGTGATTGATCGGTTAACGATCGTTCCCTCACTGAGATTGATCGGGTATCGATCGTTCCCACTGTTATTGATCGGGTATCAATTGTTCCCTCTCACTGTGATTGATCGGTTATCGATCGTTCCCTCACTGTGATTGATCGGGTATTGATCGTTCCCTCACTGTGATTGATCGGGTATCGATCGTTCCTTCACAGTGATTGATCGGGTATCGATCGTTCCCTCACTGTGATTGATCGGGTATTGATCATTCCCTCACTGAGATTGATCGGGTATCGATCGTTCCCTCATTGTGATTGATCGGGTATCGATCGTTCCCTCACTGTGATTGATCGGGTGTCGATCATTCCCTCACTGTGATTGATCGGGTATCGATCGCTCCCTCACTGAGATTGATCGGGTATCGATCGTTCCCTCACTGTGATTGATCGGGTATTGATCATTCCCTCACTGAGATTGATCGGGTATCGATCGTTCCCTCATTGTGATTGATCGGGTATCGATCGTTCCCTCACTGTGATTGATCGGGTATCGATCATTCCCTCACTGAGATTGATCGGTTATCGATCGCTCCCTCACTGAGATTGTTCGGGTATCGATCGTTCCCAACGTGATTGATCGAGTATCGATCGTTGACTCACTGTGATTGATCGAGTATCGATCGTTCCCTCACTGAGATTGATCGGTTATCGATTGTTCCCACTGTGATTGATCGGGTATCGATCGTTCCCTCACTGTGATTGATCGGGTATCGATTGTTCCCTCTCACTGTGATTGATCGGTTATCGATCGTTTCCTCACTGTGATTGATCGGGTATTGATCGTTCCCTCACTGTGATTGATCGGGTATCGATCGTTCCTTCACAGTGATTGATCGGGTATCGATCGTTCCCTCACTGTGATTGATCGGGTATTGATCATTCCCTCACTGAGATTGATCGGGTATCGATCGTTCCCTCATTGTGATTGATCGGGTATCGATCGTTCCCTCACTGTGATTGATCGGGTATCGATCATTCCCTCACTGTGATTGATCGGGTATCGATCGCTCCCTCACTGAGACTGATCGGGTATCGATCATTCCCTCGCACTGTGATTGATCGGGTATCGATCGTTCCCTCACTGAGATTGATCGGGTATCGATCATTCCCTCGCACTGTGATTGATCGGGTATCGATCATTCCCTCACTGTGATTGATCGGGTATCGATCGCTCCCTCACTGAGACTGATCGGGTATCGATCGTTCCCTCACTGAGACTGATCGGGTATTGATCATTCCCTCACTGAGATTGTTCGGGTATCGATCGCTCCCTCACTGTGATTGTTCGGGTATGGATCGTTCCCTCACTACGATTGATCGGGTATTGATCGATCTCTCACTGAGGTTGATCAGGTATCGATCGTTCCCTCACTGTGATTGATCAGGTATCGATCGTTCCCTCACTACGATTGATCGGGTATTGATCGATCTCTCACTGAGGTTGATCAGGTATCGATCGTTCCCTCACTGCGATTGATCGGGTATTGATCGTTCCCTCACTGTGATTGATCGGGTATCAATCGTTTCCTCACTGTGATTGATCGGGTATTGATTGTTCCCTCACTGTGATTGATCGGGTATAATCTATAGTGATGCTTCTTCCAGTGGTGCCAAATGAATTAAGTAGCAGGGACTGATAATATTCAAATCTAGTTGGCTGGGAAATTAATAAGTTTTTCTCTAACCTATTGCTATTGATATTAGTTGAATAGATTGCCCTTTCAACAGCAATAACTTGCATTTATATAGCGCCTTGAACATAGTAAAACTTCCCAAAATGCTTGACAGGAGATGTAGAGAGGCGGAGTGGTTTAGGGAGGGAATTCCGGAGCTTAGGGTCCAGTCAGCTGAAGGCACGGCCACCGATGGTGGGGCGATTAAAACGGGGATGCTCAAGAGGCCAGAATTGAAGGAGCGCAGAGATCTCACGGGAGTTATAGGGCTGGAGGTGCTACAGAGGTAGGGAGTGGCAAGGCCATGGAGGAGTTAGAAAACAAGGATGAGAATTTTCAAATTGAGGTTTTGGTTAACCTGAAGCCATTGCAGGTCAGCGAGCATAGGGGTGATGGATAAATGGGACTTGGAGCGAGTTAGGATAGGGGCAACAGAGTTTTGGATGAGCTTAAGTTTATGGAGGGTGGAAGATGTGAGGGCAGCCAGGAGTGCATTGGAATGGTCAAGTCTTGAGGTTACAAAGCCATGGATGAGGGTTTCGGCAGCAGATGAGCTGAGGCAGGGGCGGAGTCAGGTGATGTTACCAAGGTGGAAATAGGTGGTCTCAGTGATGGCACGGATGTGTGGTTGGAAGCTAATCTCAGGGTCAAATATGACAAGGTTGTGAGCAATCTGATTCAGCCTCAGACAGCTGCCAGGGAGAGGGATGGAGTCAGTGGTTAGGGAACGCAGTCTGTGGCGGGAACCAAAGACAATGGCTTCGGTCTTCCCAATATTTAGTTGCAGGAAATTTCTGCTCATCCAGTACTGGATGTCGGACAAGCTGTCAGACAATTTAGAGACTGTGGAGGGGTCGAGAGAGGTGGTGGTGAGGTGGAGCTGGGTGTCGTCAGCGTACATGAAGAACTTAATGTTGCGTTTTGGATGATGTCGCCGAGGGGCAGCATGTAGATGGGAAATATGTTGGGGGCCAAGGCCAGATCCTTGGGGGACACCAGAGGTAACGGTGCTAGAGCGAGAAACCATTGCAGTGATTCTCTGGTTATGACTGGATAGACAAGAATGGAACCAGGCGAGTGCAGTCTCAGCCAGCTGGATGACGGAGGAGAGGCGTTGGGCGAGGATGGTGGGTCATCAAAGGCTGCAGACAGATAGAGAAGAACAACCCTAATGCCCCTGTCACAGAACTTTATATTTATCTCTCTCAACTGGGCCAAAATTACCTTTTAAAAGCTCCGTTAGCGCCTCTGCGGGGGTTGCGGGGGACGACTAACGGGGAGGAGACTTTTTGCCCGAGGGAGGGGAGCGCGACTGCCTCCCGGGAAATTGCCCGGGAGTTTGCGGAGGCACTGCGATGGCAGTGCTGCGCCCTGAGGTTAGTGCCCCAGGCCTGTACCGGGTGCAGAAAGTCCCGACCCCAGATGGTTACCGCCCCCAATCGGGGCGCGGGGCAATTCCGCCCCCTAGGAACTGTACAGTGCTACTGAAAAGGCAGCAGTCTGCACAAGACTCCCAAGTTGGCAAAAATCAGTTGATTTGCTGTTTTATGATAAGCCATTCTCCCGCCCAAATGAAGACCTGAATTCCATCTTTTCAACACACTGTAGGTTGAGAGATAGGATGTCCTTTGATCCCCCCCATCTTTTCTCCCCGCCTCTCCTGAAAGTAATCAACATATTTACCATTTTGTTGGACCTATCGGTCTGTGTGAAGCCTGAGCATTGCGTGGCGGCAGGTTATTTGACCGTGGGTGCAATTTATAGTCCTCAACAGATCCCTTGGCAAAATTATTTGAAAAGGCATCACAAGCCCTTTTCTTGCTAACTCAAAAATCTGGTTCTTTTGTCGATGAAGGTACACAAAGATTTATCCTTCCAGGACCACAACTTAGCCCAGCCTAGAAGATAAATCCACAACCTGCCCAGAATATGACCATTAGCAGGAGGGGCAGGGAGGAAGATTTGATGGTACTTTACACGCTCAGAGGCAAATGTTCTATATGTGAAAGTGATAGTTGGCTCTGCTGAAGTTTGGAATATTAGTTTATCCTGCTGTTGAGTTTTTAGTAGCTCATTCTTGTGACTGTTCCTTTTAAATGTGACACTATTAACAACATTGGCAAACAAGGGTGTATTTGATGGACAATTCTGTTTCATTTGCTGTAGGCAGCACTCATCTGGAATTAATTAAACGGAGTACTGATGCTTACAGTTTTTATTCAACAGTTTAAATTTCAACAGTGAATAGAATCACACTTGAAATATGTACATATTTAATTGACAGAATTCTGAAATATGTAGTACAGTTGTGTTGTAGATCATGAGACACCGTCCCACAATCTAACAATGACACTATCGGTATTGGGATTGCACACAGTGCATCAGCAGAACTAAAAAATGCCACAAAAATGCAACATAAACTTTTTGAAAAAATGGTTGAAAGAAATATCCCGTTGTGTAATTTACTGTTACAATGTACATTATATAACTGAGTATTAAGAAGGCAATATTCCAGTACAATCATAGCGTTATATTTATTCCCCAAGTATGGAAGCACTCCTTTGTGCATTGCCTTAAAGGTGCAAGCTGTGATTGACATGTGCCTGTGCCTACAGGTAATATGAGCAGCATTTGTATTTATGGACTAGATATGGGTTTAACCCTACACCCAACCTTCTTCCAATTGGTCATGCATATTAAGGAATGGAGGCCTGGAGCAATACACGCCAATAGAGTTTGCACAGCAAAAAGAGGATGACTTAAAATGACATTTGTGAGAGAGAAAGGCTGCTGCCTACATTGAGATATGAAATTTTAATTACAAAATAAGATTTTTTTTAAATGGTCAATGGGAAGATGGACCTTTTGAGTGTTGGGGGCCATCATCCATCCTGAGCAAACAGCTAAATTAGAAATCTCAACTGTGTCTAATCTGCATCAAAATGATTATCAATGTTTGGTGTACCCAAGGTGAAAATTGAAGTTGTGTCCGCATTCACACATCAGATGCCAATGTGCAAATTTACATCTATGAATATGTGCCTTCAACTACGTGTGGAAACGGTGCTGATAGTGTTTATTCCCCTCTTTTATGATTTTCAGTCTGAGGAACTAGATATTAGAGACATACTGAAGCATTTTAGTGCGGAAATAGGGTTTTTATTTCCATAAATGATTAAAGTCATTGTCAGAATTATAAATAATGTTTCATCGTTCCAAAATTGAAGCCTGTGTGTGGCTTCCCCCTTATAAACACCCCATGACCATATGGATCACAATAATCTACTGGCATAATCGGCAAGAAGTTTAGTCATTTGTTAACTAGGCTAGAAGATTGAGGACTTCAATACAGAAATGATTTCTGTTGGAAAAATATTAACTTATTCCCCATCCTGGAAGCATACATATCTGGTGGCAATTGACCATGTAGCACCATTGACAGACACCACACCCCTTGGCTGGTCAAAGCTGTGGAATGGCTCCTGGGAGGAATCAAGGGGTGAAAAAAATAAACAACATAGAACATAGAACATAGAAAATAGGTGCAGAAGTAGGCCATTCGGCCCTTCGAGCCTGCACCGCCATTCAATGAGTTCATGGCTGAACATGCAACTTCAGTACCCCATTCCTGCTTTCTCGCCATACCCCTTGATCCCCCTAGTAGTAAGGACTATATCTAACTCCTTTTTGAATATATTTAGTGAATTGGCCTCAATTCAGTGCAATACTGAGGGTGCGCCGCACTGATCAAAGGACTTATAAGAAACAGGTGTCTATGAATCTCACCAGTTAAAAGTACTTCTTCTGATAAGCAATACCATATTTTATTACTGTATTAATGTTTTAGGGACTGAGGTGATAACATATTTATGCCATAATTAATGTTTTCAGCTTCAATAATACAACATAACAAACATACATTCGCAAGAACAAAAGACACAGGTGCTAACAAATCAAAGACATTCCTACATTAATTTCAAATAACTTCTGCATGACACCAGCTATGTACAGAAAGCAATTCTGATGTAAATGTAAACATGATTAAAGTTAAAAAGCATATTATTGCATCCCATTTGCAACATTAACGACAGCACAATATGCTCTTCCTGCCATTGGGCTAGACTACAGATTGTCGTTCTTGTACATCAAAAGCTTCAACTCATTACCTGTTCATTCCAAAAAAGTGTGTTTTAAGAAAGAGTTCTGTGTTCAGTTCCTGAATTCAGTGATTCAAGTACATTTGACAGCAATGTGCAATTGCAAATGACATAGCCTCGACTGTTTTAAACAATCAGGGGCTGCAGATCCACTTGCAATAAAATATTGCCAAGAGTACAGCGTTGCTGATTATAATTCACTACATACAGCAAATAGCAAGTCCTCCTTAGCCGCATAGTTCCATCACTAGGACGAGTAGCGACTTCTGTATCCAGATGACACAGTGAGTGGTAATGTAACCGAGGACAGCGATGAAACCTCCCAGTAAAGACTCCGAGAGATGAAGAGTCTGTACAAGATGACCATGGAGATGGATTGACAGAGAATAACAGCAATAACGATAATCTGGGGATAAATGACAATTTATGTTTACTTAATGTTTGTACTATGATTTCTAATGTTTGTGCAACTTTCAAGATACAATATCCTTTTTAAATCAACATAAACAAATATTAAGTTATGAAAGTAGTCTATAAGCACTTCTTCAATTACAATTTACTGTCCTAGAATTCCAACATTTTAGGAATTTTAAAATGTGTAGCAGATTTATGTAATCTGTGTACTTTCTAATTCTTGTGTTCTTTTCAAACATTAGGTCCTAATCAGAAATGATTATAGCACCACCAGTTCAAACCCCCGCATTGCACAACTCTTAAGTATAATGTTTCAGTCACAAACCCCAAGTTAAAGACTCTACTTAAAGGAAAGCAAACATCAAAAATTTAGCAGAATTTAAAAAAAAAAGAAACCATGGATCTATTCTTTTGCAACTAGCTTCCCTATCAGACCTATAAAAATATTTTCGAACTTCCTGGAGCAAAAGTAATGTTTATTTTTCCCTTCCTCTCGGAAGGAGTCAACTAATGCCTGGAATGGATGTGACAACCATCTATGTACCGTAGCCATGTGGCCATTCACTATGTGTGAGTCTAGCCAGCTAATCTGAGTGGGTTATTCCCCTGAGGGCACACAGCCAAGTCCAACCCTGTCCTTACTTAATGTTCACTTTCCAACAGGGGGTTTTCAATGCAATCCAGTGCATTGTTTCGCCTACTTAGTCCGGAGGTACTGAGGCCAACTGTAAATAAGAAAGTGAGAATGTCGAAGTATAGAATGGGAAAGGGCCATTTGATCCAGCAAGTGTATATCGTCAACAGATAATGTACAATACACAATCATCAGATGTTCAACCAATTTAATCTCCAGAGAAAAGGTTCTGTAAAGTTTCTCGTTACCTTTTCCAAAGGTAAATTGAGCAAAAACTCCCACCGAACTTACATCATATGTCATGTAGTTTTGACTGATTGCTTTCCTTAGTTGGCATTTACATCATCAAAATAGCTTAGAAGCCATCGTGTTCCTCACAGCCTTTGATAAACCTTTTGTTAGAATCTCAATCCTGTTCTAAATCAGATATTTATCCAGCTTTTTGTTTATATAGTCGTTAATCAACAGCAAACCAAAAGATGATGGCCAGAATCAAATACCATGGATGCGAGTAGGTTGATACATCCTTCATTTATTAATATTTCATGCTGACGTAACAGAACAGCACTGAAAAGTAGAATTTAACTCTGCATTACTAAACTGCCTGCCTTGGGCATCCAGTTTTTATGTTTTGTGTTGTGACTTATGTATCTATCCCTGTGTCAATTAAGTCTACATAGCGATAAGCAACTAATTTTGTACCAGGAAATCTGACAGATTCCTGATTGCTGGATGACTTCTCTAGCTTTCATTAGAGTAAAATGAACAAGTGTGGTCTACAAATTGAACTTGCAAAGTTTCAATCTAATTTTGTCAGCAAAACAAGAAGGATACAAATTTAATTTATTAATTATAAGGCTATGTATCACTTAGATTGAAAAAAGGAAACAAAATACTGTACAAAGTTATTTAGAATAAATTAAAAAGCAAACAAAACCACACGGGCTAGAACCTCCACTTTTTTTCCATGCTTAACGCCCACTTACCGCCCATTTTACCGCTGAAATTACCTATAACGCCCATTTTGGCACAAAATAGAAACTGATGGGTTTTTTAAGGAGACATATCGCCGAGTGTTACTTTCCCACCGAGAAAAAATATAACTTTTTTGGGACGGAATCAACAGAATGGGAGAAATCAACGGCAATAATATCGCCCAGCGTTACTTTCCGCACGGAATTAACGCTGAGATTCAATATTAACGCCCGCCCACTGTTTTTTGTCGTAAAGAGCATATTTACCCAAACTAGCGGACATGAGATCGCCCATCGTCACTTTCACCACCTCGCACACATCACCCACAATATCGCTCGCTCAAAAAACCGCCCACAAAAAGTGGAACTAACCGGATCGAACGCTAGCGGTGTGGCTGGCATTTGTTAAATCCCACTCTTACGTGAGGAGCTGATATCTGAACGATTTGCCTGAAAGAGCACTGATGTGAGTGACAACGCTGACACACTGCTGTGTGTGTGCAGCTCAGACATCAATGGTGCCCATCATCTTAGTGCCAGTTAAAGTTTACGCTGATTGATGTTAAGTTGTATTTAACCCTTTCATGGTAAGGAATCACCAGTGTGTAACAGTCCAGCTATCTGAGACAATGCGCAACAAGGTTATGTTCAATAACAAAAGTTTAATACAACATTGGTCTGAAATCATAAGTATCACAGCCAATTAACACCCAACCCCACCCACAACCCCACTTTTTACACCATTGACATCAATCACATGTCCACTAACACAGAATACAAAGGCAAAGCAGGAGCGTGGTCCCCAGCCCCCATACATTGCAACAAATTGCTTACACCCAGATGGAGATATAACACAGCCATCACCTGCGGACATGCACCTCACTTTCCTTCCCCCCTCTTCTCCCCACCTTTACCCCCTCCCCTCCTCGCTCCATGGCGCCTGGCCGAGGAGACCCTCAGGCGGTGCCTCATTGGGGGGGGATGAAGGCAGATGCGGTGGTTGCATGGGTACGGGAGCGGGGGGGGGTGCCGAGGGGGCAACATTCTCTGATGCAGAAGCAGGATCTTGGTCCTTGCTCTCATCTGTCATTCGCAGTGGTGGTGCGGGACCTAGGGGTGGAGTGCCGCGCTCGGGGACCACTGGAAGCCCTCTGCCACCAGTGTTCCTGGCTACCAGCTCCAAGGCCTCCTCCATCCCTTCCATGTTATATCTTATTTGTTGGACAAAAACTCTGTGCCAACTATGTTCTTGGTGTTTAGTAGGCTTTTTGCTGCTGGTGAATCTCCATCGTTCCTCCCACAACAGCCAGACAAGCCCACACCACAGCCACACACGCTTTCAGTGTCCCTGAGCTCCCTCTCTCTCTGTCTCCTCTTCTGCGCATGTCATGATGACCCTTGACCTCCTGAATTGCGGGAATCGAGCCTTGCCATGCCGTTGCTAAGGACGGCCACACTTTATGGCAGAAGGTCAGAAAGATTTAACGCTGCCGCCCATTTGATATCGCTCGCGGTAACGCCCATTTTCAAAAATGTAAACTAGGTGTTTTGAGAATGGGCGAGAAGCCGGCGATCTGAAAACCTTTTTTTCTGCCCACGCCGGAAATAACGCCCATTTTTGGGCGATAAGCACAAAAGTGGAGGTTCTAGCCCCACAAGTTTTACATGAAAGTATGTGAAAACCATGCTTCAAAGCAATGCTTTAACACAAGAGCATTGCATCCACAAGGACCAGTCAGATAATCCAGTGTATTTTATTTTCAGTGTGCTTTAAAAAAAAAGTCTAATGCAAATTGAAGTTGCATTCAACTCTTTCTCCTATTAGTAATTGTTGAACTCAGTGTTGAATCCGGAAAGCTATAAAATGCCGAATCGAAAGATGAGGTGCTGTTCCTCGAGCTTACATAGAGTTTCACTGGAACAGTATAGGAGGCCGAGGACGGAGAGGTCAGAGTGCGATTGGGGCGGAGAATTAAAGTGACTGGCGACTGGAAGCTCGGGGTCATGCTTGTGGACTGAACGGAGGTGCTCCGCAACAATTTCAGATCATAACCACTGCCTCCATTGTTTCGGGCAACAGCTGTTAGTCATGGTTCTGCCATCCCCATTTATACCTCTTCTACACCTATCTTTTTTTTACTTGTCCCATTACCATCTCCTTTATCCTGGCACCATTATCCCTTTTGTCATTTAATCTCTCCTGCCTCCCACCAAAGCACAGACCTTCCCTTTTGTTCTTTCCTCCTCTCCCCACTTTCCCTGCCTCTGTACTTGCTTAAAACCTGTTACATCGCTAACTTTTTACAGTTCTCATCGACCTGAAACGTTGGGCTGGATTTTACCAAACTCGGTGGGCCCATGGCGGGCGACTTCAGTGGTGGGTTGCGACCTCGCTGCTGGCTCCAGCCCGCTGCCCAAAATGATTTTACGTTGATTGGGCTTGTTAAGCCCGCCCAGTGAGTTTCTTGGAAAATTGAAAGAAGCGGGTCTGATGACGTCATTTGATGATGCGTCATCAGCCAGTTTCCTTAAAGGGACCATGCGCAAATTAAGTTTGACAGTTGTATAGTCAGTGGTCTACAGCATTGAGGTGCTGCAAACACTGACCATATGGCACAGCTGCACCCAGGCTCTCCCATCACTCTCTCCAGATGCTTATGGAGGGAGTCACAGCACATATGGAGGTTCTCTTCCCTTCCAATGGGCGGAAGAGACCTCCCCAGGAGACCAACGCAGCCTGGTTGCACATTGCACAGGAGGACACAAGCAGGGATGTGGTCAGGAGGACCAGGCTGCAGTGGCACAAACCTTTCAATGATCTCAGTAGATCACAAAATGTTACTGCAAAGCCACACTCAACCTCATCCTGCTGTGCCTCTCATCACATCCCCATCACTCTGCCTTCCCTACCCTACTCCTGCACATCCTTACTCACACCAACTGACCTTGCACCTCCACCCATCCCTCTCTCTCTATCTACATTATCACTTCCCCATCTCACTAGCCACCCCTCACACTTACCCTCATCCTTGTCCAATCACACCAACTAACAACACACAAGGGTAGGCACTTGGGTATTTTTATGCAATGTTCATGTGAAGTTTCTGTTAATGTGATGTCAAACATTGCAACCTTTATTTTAAACGATTTGTGTTCTTGGACAGATCTGTGGGCACCTTGGAAGTAGCTTAGTGAGTTGCAGTGAATGGTGAGACATAACGTTACCCCCCCACAATGGTGATGAGTGTGAAAGGAATGGGTTGGGCATTGTAGGGATGCTTTATGGAGCTGGTGTGGGGTGGTGCCAACCTGGTGCATCATGTGGCAGTCAGGGTGTACAGTGTCAAGTGAAGTAAATGTGGCCATGGTGAGGTCATCCCTGGCCTCCCAGGCAGCAATGTGGTCGGGCGCTGATGCCCTGTGTCCTGTGCAGCATCAGGTGATTGTGGAGAAGGTTGGTGTTGTTGTTGGTGCTGCTGGCATGCTTAGGGCTGATTGTGGTGGGATTCTGAGGACCAAGATGAGAGAGTATAAATGGCACCCATGGTGATGGAATAGATGGCAGGTGAAGTAGAGAAGACAGAAGCGATCTGTCAATGGTGAGAGAGGTAATGAGGTCAGACTGGACGAGGACTTGTGTAAAGGGCGTGGCACATCGGAGGAGCCCAGGAGCAGGAGCAGGAGGTCATGGCCCATAAAAAGGGCGCGGCACATCGGAGGAGCCAGCTGGTGCAGGGACAAAAAGTTTAAAAAAATCAAAATCGAAGTGTGACGTCACAGCCAAGCGGGTAAGTGATTGGCTGGTGGATTGGTGAGTATTTTTCTTTTTTTTTAGTAGGAAATCTTTGGCATTGTTGTAAGTAGGATCTGCCAGTAAATATCTGAGCTTTATTATCTAAGGAGAGCCTGTTAATTAAATCGGCTGTTTGCTGAGTAGCGGATGGGTATGTTGAGCTACGGTTTAGAATTTACTTCCACTCGATAGTTGCGCGTGTAACTAGAGGGATGGCAGGGCAGCTCAGTCCCGTGGATTGCACATCCTGCGGCATGTGGGAAATCCTGGATGCTTCGCGCAGCCGGGGCGACTCCGTGTGCAGGAGGTGTGTCCAGCTGCACCAACTCGAGCTCCGTGTTTTGGAACTTGAGCGGCAGCTGGATTCACTGCGGTGCATCCGCGAGACTGAGAGCTACGTGGATAGCACGTTTCTAGAGGTGGTCACCCCACAGCTTAAGAGTGTGCAGGCAGAGAGGGAGTGGGTGATCGCCAGACAGAAGAGGAGGACTAGGCAGGAGTCCCCTGAGTCCATCTCTCTCTCCAACCAGTACTCTGTTCTGAGTACCGGTGGGGGCGATGGTGGCTCTGGGGAGTGCAGTCAGAGCCAAGTCCACGGCACCACGGGTGGCTCAGGGTTGCTCACGGGTGCAGGGGGTTGGAGGAAAACGAATGGAAGAGCTATAATGGTAGGGGATTCGCTAGTCAGGGGAGCAGACAGGTGTTTCTGTGGCCACAGACGTGACTCCAGGATGGTATGTTGCCTCCCTGTTGCCAGGGTCAAGGATGTCACTGAGCAGCTGCAGGGCATTCTGGGGGGGGGGGGGGGGGGGAGCGGGGAGTGGTGAACAGCCAGAGGTCGTGATCCACATCGGGACCAATGACATTGGTAGGAAGAGGGATGAGGTCCTGCAGGCAGAGTTTAGGGAGCTAGGAGAGAGATTAAAAAGCAGGACCTCAAAAGGTAGTAATCTCCAGATTACTCCCAGTGCCACAAACTAGTGAGTACAGAAATAGGAGGATCGAGCAGATGAATACATGGCTGGAGAGATGGTGCAGGAGGGAGGACTTTAGTTTCCTGAGGCATTGCGACCCCTTCTGGGGGAGGTGGGACCTGTACAAGCCGGACGGGTTGTACCTCAACAGAGTCGGGACCAATATCCGTGTGTGGGGTTTTGCTAGTGCTGTTGGGGAAGGTTTAAACCAGCTTGGCAGGAGGATGGGAACCTGAATAGATTCAGTAGGAAAGGGAGTAAAGCTGGAATTAGAAAGCAAAAATAAAGTGAGTGAGTTTGAAGGAGAGAGGAAACAAGCAGGAAAAAAGGTAAAAAAACAAACTTAAAGGCACTTTGTCTAAATGCACGTAGCATTTGTAACAAAATAGATGATTTGACGACGCAAATTGAGACAAATGGGTATGATCTGATAGCCATTACAGAGACGTGGTTGCAAGGTGACCAGGACTGGGAATTAAATATTCAGGGGTATTTGACAATCCGGAAGGACAGACAGAAAGGAAAAGGAGGTGGGGTAGCTCTACTGATAAAGGATGGAATCACTGCAATAATAAGAAACGATATTGGCTCAAATGATAAGGGTGTTGAAACAGTTTGGGTGGGAATAAGTAACAATAAGGGGAAAAAGTCATTGGTGGGCGTAGTCTATAGGCCCCTTAACAGTAGCAACTCTGTTGGTCGGAGTATAAACCAGGAAATAGTGAGGGCTTGTAAAAAGGGAACAGCAATAATCATGGGTAATTTTAACCTCCATATTGATTGGACAAATCAAATTGGTCAGGGTAGCCTTGAGGAGGAGTTCATAGAGTGCATAAGGGATGCGTTCCTTGAGCAGTATGTAACGGAACCAACCAGAGGGCAGGCTATCTTAGATCAGGTCCTGTGTAATGAGACAGGATTAATAAACAATCTCCTAGTAAAGGATCCTCTTGGAATGAGTGATCATAGCATGATTGAATTTCAAATCCAGATGGAGGGTGAGAAAGTTGGATCTCTAACCAGCGTACTAAGCTTAAATACAGGAGACTATGAAGGTATGAGGGCAGAGTTGGGTAAAATGGACTGGGAAAGTAGATTAAAGTGTAGGACGGTTGATGAACAGTGGTGTACATTTAAGAGATATTTCACAACCCTCAAGAAAAATATATTCCAGTGAGGAGAAAAGGGTGTAAGAGAAAAGATAGCCATCCGTGTCTAACTAAGGAAATTAAGGACGCTATCCAATTAAAAACAAGGGCATACAAAGTGGTCAAAACTAGTGGGAGGACAGAAGATTGGGAAGCTTTTAAAAGCCAGCAAAAAACGACTAAAAAAATGATTATGAAAGGGAAGATAGACTATGAAAGTAAACTAGCACAAAATATAAAAACAGATAGCAAGAGTTTCTACAGGTAAGTAAGAAGGAAAAGAGTGGCTAAAGTAAATGTTGGTCCCTTAGAGAATGAGACCAGGGAATTAGTAATGGGGAACATGGGGATGGCACCAACTCTGAACAAATATTTTGTATCAGTCTTTACGGTAGAGGACACTAACAATATCCCAACAGTGGATAGTCAAGGGGCTATAGAGGGGGAGGAACTTAACACAATCACAATCACTAAGGAGGTGGTACTCAGTAAGATAATGGGACTAAAGGCAGATAAATCCCCTGGACCTGATGGCTTGAATCCTCGGGTCTTAAGAGAAGTAGTGGCAGGGATTGTGGATGTATTGGTTGTAATTTACCAAAATTCCCTGGATTCTGGGGAGGTCCCAGCAGATTGGAAAACTGCAAATGTAACGCACCTATTTAAAAAAGGAGGCAGACAAAAAGCAGGAAACTATAGACCAGTTAGCCTAACATCTGTGGTTGGGAAAATGTTGGAGTCCATTATTAAAGAAGCAGTAGCAGGACATTTGGAAAAGCAAAATTCAGTCAGCCAGAGTCAGCATGGATTTATGAAGGGGAAGTCATGTTTGACAAATTTGCTGGAGTTTTTCGAGGATGTAACGAACAGGGTGGATAAAGGGGAACCAGTGGATGTGGTGTATTTCGACTTCCAGAAGGCATTTGACAAGGTGCCACATAAAAGGTTACTGCACAAGATAAAAGTTCACGGGATTGGGGGTAATATATTAGCATAGATAGAGGATTGGCTAACTAACAGAAAACAGAGAGTTGGGATAAATGGTTCATTCTCGGGTTGGCAATCAGTAACTAGTGGGGTGCCGCAGGGATCAGTGCTGGGACCCCAACTATTTACAATCTATATTAACGACTTGGAAGAAGGGACTGAGTGTAACGTAGCCAAGTTTGCTGACGATACAAAGTTGGGAGGAAAAGCAATGTGTGAGGAGGACACAAAAAATCTGCAAAAGGACATAAACAGGCTAAGTGAGTGAGTGGGCAAAAATTTGGCAGATGGAGTATAATGTTGGAAAGGGCGAGGTCATGCACTTTGGCAGAAAAAAATCAAAGAGCAAGTTATTATTTAAATGGAGAAAGATTGCCAAGTACAGCGGGACCTGGGGGTACTTGTGTTTGAAAAGCAAAAGGATAGTATGCAGGTATAATAAGTGATCAGGAAGGCCAATGGTATCTTGGCCTTTATTGCAAAGGGGATGGAGTATAAAAGCAGGGAAGTCTTGCTACAGCTATATATGCTATTGGTGAGGCCACACCTGGAATACTGCGTGCAGTTTTGGTTTCCATATTTACGAAAGGATATACTTGCTTTGGAGGCAGTTCAGAGAAGGTTCACTAGGTTGATTCCGGGGATGAGGGGGTTGACTTATGAGGAAAGGTTGAGTAGGTTGAGTCTTTACTCATTGGAATACAGAAGAATGAGAGGTGATCTTATCGAAACGTATAAGATTATGAGGGGGCTTGACAAGGTGGATGCAGAGAGGATGTTTCCACTGATGGGGAGACTAGAACTAGAGGGCATGGTCTTAGAATAAGGGGCCACCCATTTAAAAGAGAGATGAGGAGAAATTTCTTCTCTCAGAGGGTTGTAAATCTGTGGAATTCGCTGCCTCAGAGAGCTGTGAAGCTGGGACATTGAATAAATTTAATACAGAAATAGACAGTTTCTTAAACGATGAGATAAGGGGTTATGGGGAGCGGGCAGGGAAGTGGAGCTGAGTCCATGATCGGATCAGCCATGATCTTATTGAATGGTGGAGCAGGCTCGAGGGGCCGTATGGCCGACTCCTGTTCCCATTTCTTATGTAAAGACTTGCAGCATGGTGAATCTGTTGTGGAAATGCAGTGAGGAACAGCTTGTGGCTGTTGAAAGATATCTCTGTAAGGTGGGAGATTTTACTTTACATCTGAAGCTATCAATTCAACAAGTGATTCAAAGACCACTCAACTCCTGCCTCAGCTTGACAGACGTGATCCCCGAGCAGCGTGAAACACATGGACAAGCACGTAAAATCAAAAGGTGAGCTCAAATGTATTCTTAATGATCTCTAAACGAGGTCATAATGACTTGAATTTGGCCCCCCGCCGCTGTGTGTCGGGTCTGCTCAGCGCTGTCAGATCCGACATCGGGGAAACGCGCATGGCAGCGGGTTCACAGCCGTGTCTGGACCCACTGGGGGAAAAAACACTTTCCCACCTGACCTACTGGGCCCCTGGAAAATCTCGGTCTTAGTCTTAAGTTTATGTATGTATATTAGTTAATAGTCGAATAATTAGAGGCATGGCAGGGCACCTCAGTCCCATCCTGTGCCATGTGGGAACTCCAGGACTCTTCCACTGTCCTGGACATCAACGTGTGCAGGAAGTGTCGTCAGCTGGGGGAGCTCGAGCTCCGGGTTTTGGACCTTGAGCAGCAGCTGGAGTCACTGCGGTGCATCTGCGAGGCTGAGAGCTTCGTGGATAGCACGTTTCAGGAGGTGGTCACCCCAGAGTAAGAGTTTGTAGGCAGGGAGGGAATGGGACTGTCAGACAGACAAGGAGGACCAGGCAGGTAGTGCAGGAGTCCCCTGAGTGTATCTCATTCTCTAATCGGTACTGGTGAGGGCGATGGTTTCTTTGGGAGTACAGCCAGAGCGAAGTCCATGGCACCATGGGTGGCTCAGTTGTACGGGGGTGGGGGAAAGAGGAAGATTGGGAAAACAATAGTGGTAGGGTATTCGATAGTTAGGGGTATGGATACGTGATTCCAGGATGGTATATTGCCTCCCTGGTGCCAGGGTCAAGGATGTCACTGAGCGGCTGAGGGTGAATAGCCAGAGGTCGTGCTCCATATCGGTACCTATGACATAGGTAGAAAGAGGGATGAGGTCCTGCCGGCAGATTTTAGGGAGCTGGGAGAGAGATTAAAAAGCAAGACCTCAAAAGGTAGTAATCTCCGGATTACTCCCAGTGCCACGAGGTAGTGAGTATAGAAATAGGAGGACAGAGCAGATGAATATGTGGCTGGGGAGATGGTGCAGGCAGGAGGGCTTTAGGTTCCTGGGATATTGAGACCTGTACAGGCCGGACAGACTGCACCTCATCAGCGTTGGGACCAATATCCTTACGGGAATTTGCTAATGCTATTGGGGAGGATTTGGCAGGGGGATGGAAACCAGTCGAAGGTACCATTAGAAGGCAGAAACAAAGTGTACAAAGGAAGGGGAGAGACAGATAGCACTAGAGCAAGAAATAGTAAGGTATTAGGTGGGGTCAGACTAAGAGAGAATACAAGGTGGTCTAAGAGAGGTTTACAATGCATATATGCAAACGCACGAAGCATGGTAAATAAGGTTGGTGAGCTGCAGGCACAAATAGCCACATGGAAAAGTAATGTCATGGCTCAAAAAAGGGCAGGTTTGGGTGTTCAGGAAGATAGGGAAGGAAGGAGTGGGGTGGCAGTATTGGTTAAGGAGAATGTTACAGAGCTGGGGAGAGGATGTCCTGGAGGGGTCAAGGATAGAATCTATTTGGTTAGAGTTGAGAAACAATAGAGTTGCCATTACACTACGAGGTGTATCCTATAGGCCGCCAAATAGTGGGAAGGATATAGAGGAGCAAATTTGCAGGGAAATTACAGAGGGGTGCAAGAACTATAGAGTAGTGATAGTGGGGGACTAACTAATATCCTAATATAAACTGCAATAGTAATAATGTAAAGGGCAGAGAGGGGGAAGAATTTCTGAAGCTATTAACGAATATGATGTAATTGGGATTACTGAGACATGGCTCCAGGGTGACCAAGGCTGGGAACTCAACATCCAGGGGTATTCAACATTTAGGAAGGATAGACAGAAAGGAAAAGGAGGCAGGGTGGCATTGCTGGTTAAAGAGGAAATTAATGCAATAGTAAGAAAGGACATTAGCTTGGATGATGTGGAATCTGTATGGGTAGAGCTGCGGAATACCAAAGGGCAGAAAACGCTAGTGGGAGTTGTGTACAGACCACCAAACAGTAGTAGTAAGGTTGGGGACAGCATCAAAAAAGAAATTAGAGATGCGTGCAATAAAGGTACAGTGGTTATCATGGGCGACTTTAATCTACATATAGATTGGGCTAACCAAACTGGTAGCAATACGATGGAGGAGGATTTCCTGTAGTGTATTAAACATGGTTTTCTGGACCAATATGTCGAGGAACGAACTAGAGGGCTGGCCATCCTAGACTGGGTGATGTGTAATGAGAAAGGATTAATTAGCAATCTTGCGAGGCACCTTGGGGAAGAGTGACCATAATATGGTAGAATTCTTTCTTAAGATGTTGAGTGACACAGTTAATTCAGAGACTAGGGTCCTGAGCTTAAGGGAAGGAAACTTCGATGGTATGAATTGGCTAGAATAGACAAACGAATGATCCTTAAAGGGTTGACGGTGGATAGGCAATGGCAGACATTTAAAGATCACATCCCTGTTTGGAGTAAAAATAAAACTGGGAAGGTGGCTCAACCGTGGCTAACAAGGGAAATTAAGGATAGTGTTAAATCCAAGGAAGAGGCATATAAATTGACCAGAAAAAGCAGCAAACCTGAGGACTGGGAGAAACTCAGCAGAGGACGACAAAGGGTTTAATTAAGAGGGGGAAAATAGAGTACGAGAGGAAGCTTGCTGGGAACATAAAAACTGACTGCAAAAGCTTCTATAGATATGTGACGAGAAAAAGGTTAGTGAAGACAAACGTAGTACCCTTGCAGACAGAATCAGGTGAATTTATAATGGGGAACAAAGAAATGGCTGAGCAATTGAACAAATACTTTGGTTCTGTCTTCACGAAGGAAGACACAAATAACCTTCCGGAAATACTAGGGGACCAATGGTCTAGCGAGAAGGAGAAACTGAAGGATATCCTTATTAGTCAGGAAATGGTGTTAGGGAAATTGATGGGATTGAAGGCCGATAAATCCCCAGGGCCTGATAGTCTGCATCCCAGAATACTTAAGGAAGTGGCCCTAGAAATAGTGGATGCATTGGTGATCATTTTCCAACAGTCTATCGACTCTGGATCAGTTCCTATGGACTGGAGGGTACCTAATGTAACACCACTTTTTAAAAAAGGAGGGAGAGAGAAAACGGGGAATTATAGACTGGTTAAGCCTGACATCGATAGTGGGGAAAATGTTGGAATCAATTATTAAAGCTGAAATAGCAGCGCATTTGGAAAGCAGTGACAGGATCAGTCCAAGTCAGCATGGATTTATGAAAGGGAAATCATGCTTGACAAATCTTCTCGAATTTTTTGAGGATGTAACTACTAGAGTGGACAAGGGAGAACCAGTGGATGTGGTGTATTTGGACTTTCAAAAGGCTTTTGACAAGATCCCACACAAAAGATGGGTGTGCAAAATTAAAGCACATGGTATTGGGGGTAATGTATTGACGTGGATAGAGAACTGGTTGGCAGACAGGAAGCAGAGAGTCGGGATAAACGGGTCCTTTTCAGAATGGCAGACAGTGACTACTGGAGTGCCGCAGGGGTCTGTGCTGGGACCCCAGCTCTTTACAATATACATTAACGATTTAGATGAAGGAATTGAGTGTAATATCTCCAAGTTTGCAGACGACACTAAGCTGGGTGGCGGTGTGAGCTGTGAGGGAGGATGCTAAGAGGCTGCAGGGTAACGTGGACAGGGTAGGTGAGTGGGCAAATGCATGGCAGATGGAGTATAATGTGAATAAATGTGAGGTTATCCACTTTGGTGGCAAAAACAGGAAGGCAGAATATTATCTGAATGGCGACAGATTAGGAAAAGGGGAGGTGCAACGAGACCTGAGTGTCATGGTACATCAGTCATTGAAGGTTGACATGCAGGGACAGCAGGCGGTGAAGAAGGCAAAAGACACGTAGGCCTTCATAGCGAGGGGATTTGAGTATAGGAGCAGGGAGGTCTTACTGCAGTTGTACAGGGCCTTGGTGAGGCCTCAACTGGAATATTGTGTTCAGTTTTGGTCTCCTAATCTGAGGAAGGACGTTCTTGCTATTGAGGGAGTGCAGCGAAGGTTCACCAGACTGATTCCCGGGATGGCAGGACTGACATATGAGGAGAGACTGGATCGACTGGGCCTGTATTCACTGGAGTTTAGAAGAATGAGAGGGGATCTCATAGAAACATATAAAATTCTGACGGGATTGGACAGGTTAGATGCAGGAAGAATGTTCCCAATGTTGGGGAAGTCCAGAACCAGGGGTCACAGTCTAAGGATAAGGGGTAAGCCATTTAGGACCGAGATGAGGAGAAGCTTCTTCACCCAGAGAGTGGTGAACCTGTGGAATTCTCTACCGCAGAGAGTTGTTGAGGCCAGTTCATTGGATATATTCAAGAGGGAGTTAGATATGGCCCTTACAGCTAAAGGGATCAAGGGGTGTGGAGAAAAAGCGGGAAAGGGGTACTGAGGTGAATGTTCAGGAGAACTTTGTTGATCAGTACATTTCCAGCCTGATGAGGGAGGAGGCATTGCTGGATCTGGTTCTGGGGAATGAGATGGGTCAAGTGGAGCAAGTGTCAGTAGGGGAACATTTAGGGAACAGTGATCATGGTATCATAATGTTTAGATTAGCTATGGAAAAGGACAGGGAGCAGTCTAGTGTAAAAATACCGAATTGAAGGAAGGCGAATTTCAGTGGGTTGAGAATGGACCTGGCCCGGGTAAAGTGGAATCAAAGATTGTCAGGCAAAGCTGTAACCAAACAATGGGCTGCCTTTAAAGAGGAGATGGTTCGGGTAGAGTTGAGGTACATTCCCACGGGGGGGAAAGGCAGGGCAAGCAAAGCCAGAGTTTCCTGGATGACGAAAGAGATAGAAAGATGAAGCAGTAAAAGAGCGCGTATGAGAGATGTCAGATTGAGAATACAAGTGAGAATCAGGCTGATTGCAGTGTTTAGTTCCATTCGTAACTCCTCAGAAAATGAAACTGTCTATGCCCGCATACAGCAAGACCTGGACGGCATTCAGGCTTGGGCTGATATGTGGCAAATAACATTCGGGCCACACAAGTGCCAGTCAATGATATCTCCAACAAGCGAGAGTGTAACCACCACCCTACGATATTCAACGGCATTACAATCGCCGAATACCCCATCAACATCCTGTGGGTCATCATTGACCAGAAACTTAACCGGACCAGCCACATAAATATTGTGGCAACAAGAGCAGGGTATTCACCTCTTGGCGAATGTCTCACCTCCTGACTCCCCGAAACCATCTACAAGGAACAAGTCAGGAGTGTGGTGGAACACTCTCCACTTGCCTGGATGAGTGCAACTCCAACAACACTCAAGAAGCTCAACATGACCCAGGACAAAGCAGCCCATTTGATCGGCACCCCATCCACCACCTTCAACATTCCCTCAATCACCGGCACACCGTGGCTGCAGTGTGTACCATCTACAAGATGCACTGCAGCAACTCGCCAAGGCTTCTGCGGCAGCACCTCCCAAACCCGCGACCTCTACCACCGAGAAGGGCAAGGACAGCAGGTGCATGGGAGAACCACCAGCTCCACGTTCCCCTCCAAGTTACACACCATCCTGACTATATAAGGCATTCCTTCATCGTCGCTGGGTCAAAATCCTGGAACTCCCTCCCTAACAGCACTGTGGGAGCACCTTCACCACACGGACTGCAGCGGTTCAAGGCGGCGGCTCACCACCACCTTCTCAAGGGCAATTAGGGATGGGCAATAAATGCCGGCCTTGCTAGATATGCCCACGTGAATTAAAAAAATATAGAAAATTCAGCGGGCAAGTGAAAAAGAAAATAAGAGGGGCAAAGGGAGCGTATGAGAATAGATTGGCAGCTAACATAAAATGGAATTCAAAAGCCTTCTATAGGCGTATAAATAGTAAACAGGTAGTGAGACAGATTAGGGACCAAAAGGGAGATCTCCGCATGGCTGAGGTACTATATGAGTACTTTGCACCTGTCTTCACCAAGGAAGAAGTCATAATGACAGAGGGGATAGTGGAGCTACTGCAGGGGATAAAAATTGATTCAGATGAGGTACTAGAAAGGCTGGCTGTACTTAAAGTAGATAAGTCACCAGGACCAGATTTGTCGCATCCTCGGCTGCTGAGAGAAACTTCAGGAAGACTTCAGGCTGGTGGGACGGGCAGACATGTGGCAGATGAAATTTAACGCAGAAAAGTGCGAAATGATACATTTTGGTAGGAAGAACGAGGAGAGACAATATAAACTAAAGGGTACAATCCCAAAGGGGGTGCGTGAACAGAGTGACCTGGGGTATATGGGCACAAATCGTTGAAGGTGGCAGGGCAGGTTGAGAAAGCGGTTAAAAAAGCTTATGGGATCCTGGGCTTCATAAATAGAGGCATAGAGTACAAAAGCAAGGAAGTTATGATGAACCTGTATAAAACACTGGTTCGGCCCCAACTGGAGTATTGTGTCAAATTCAGGGCACTGCACTTTAGGAAGGATGTGAAGGCCTTAGAGAAGGTGCAGAACAGATTTACGAGAATGGTTCCAGGGATGAGGGAATTCAGTTACGGGGATAGACTGGAGAAGCTGGGGTTGTTCTCCTTGGAGCAGAGAAAGTTGAGAGGAGATTTGATCGAGGTGTTCAAAATCATGAGGGGTCTGGACAGAGTAGATAGAACGGGTCCATTCTTCCAGCTTAAGGGGCATCATAGCCAAGTCCAATCCTGTCTCAACAAAATATCCACACATACCGTTTCTGGAGATTGGGGGTGTGAGAGTCACTGGGAATATTAGCCAGGAACCCTGACTAATTTTTCTCTCCTTAGCTCAGGAACACAGACACTGATTGTAGTATCAACCCAACTGAGGTCAACTAACCCAGCACCGACTGGGCATTTAGCTTGGGACCTTCTCGTCTGTAGGATTCAATTGAATACTGCCTATACTAACTGAACCCTCAGGGGATCCCAAATCAATTTTTCTGAATGGGAATTTAATTATAGTACCCTAGGCATTGCATTATGCAGCTGTTAAAATCTGGCTGTAATATTTTGAACAAACCGGCAATAAAACTTTTGTAACTGTAATTTTGTTGATAGATTTTTGTTAAAAAAAGCTATATTCTACCAGCAATGTGAATTTCAGGTCAACTACTTGTTCAAATACATACCTTCTCACGCTGGTATTCAGCAAATACCATAGATGCAGCAACAAGGACTGGATGGCAGAGAAACCAAAGGATGCAGCCCTAGTAGAGAAAACAGAGCGATCCTTGAGTTGGGTGGCAGTTCATCAAAGTCGTCAAAAGACTCACCAACAATATACTTTAAAGCCAAGGGTCAAGAATTATTGTTATTGCTTCATGACCAATCTATATTGAAAAACTGCTAGTCCTCGTTTCAACATACCTGGGTCAGATACTATAAATCAGTGGAAAACCAGAGAGATTTTCCTTGTAGATATCTGAATTGTGAACTTAAACACTTTGAGGGGTGGTTAGATTTATATTTTATTTTTCTTTCTGTTTACTATATCAGAAATTATTTGTGTGTGTTTGTAATTAAACAGTCTGAACAAATTCATTTAGGTTTGATCTGACTAAAGACAGTGAGACTGAAATTGCGCACAGCCCGAAACAATCCACACCAACCGTTTTCCACGTGTTCCGTCCGCCCCAATGCATGGACTTGGCAGTCGGCCGACAAAAAGAAACACGGAGTTGCCGGCAGCACCACCTCTCCTTTAAGGGCGGCCATGCCGCCAAGCCATGGAAAGGGTACCGACAGAAAACCCGTCAGAGGTACCGGCCGGTGGCGGTGCCACTCCAGGGGGAAAATTCCGGAAAAGGGTCGCCGCCGATCGGTAAGGGGTCGGCGCGTGTCCGAAGCAGCGGGAAAACAGGCGGAGCAGTCCCCTACACCGCTCCAAAAGTAAAGGAGGGCAATGTTCAAAATTCTGGCCCCTTTGCGGCAACCAATCCGCACTGACCCGTGGCCACCGGCCTTATAGAAAGGGGCAATTTCGGCCCCAGGCAGTTGATTTGGGGTCTGGGAAATGCTGATCTCTGATTTTGATCTTTTATATTGTAGCATGCTGCCAGTGGCATGCTCTGCTATAAAGCAACTCTGTAACTCGGACTGTGTTGGGTACTTTCTATTGGCCTTGCACCAGGGACCACAGCAGACACGCACAGTAAGAAAGGGAGAGCAGAGCTTTGCATTTGCAGCACTCAGTGTAGTTCAATGCTGTTGTCCTGCTATGCTTTGTACTGGGAGACCGACATTCATATGCTGGCTCCCTGCGTTTACATTGCTCAATCTGGCTTGTATCCCAAAAGCAGAAGCACAGTCCCAGTTGTTGCCGGCCAACTAGACAAATGCCAATGTACAAGCCCCAGCAGCAATATAAAACTGCCTTAAAGATATTGATAAAGTATTCTGGAATGCAATTGATTTATGATCTGAAGGAAACATGTTATGAATAAATAATCATTTGAAAAAGAGGAATATTAACAGTTAAGGGGATAAAGCAGCAGAAGGCAGCCCATGTGGAAAGAAGCAAACCTGATGGTAAGAGTCGCCTGTTTCTGTGCTGTAACCTTCGATGATTCTGGAGTACTCCACCACGTATTCAAATGTCATATCTACACAGAAATGGAGTCACCTTCCCCTCCCTGTTCCCCTCTTTCATTCCTTTTATATTGCCTTCCTGCAGCAGACTTTAGCATAACATTTTGGCAGAACCCACTACCATTGTGCACATTTGCTTGATGGGAAATGACTGGAAAAATGGGAGTATTGCACTGACATCCGCACCTGATTCTCTGATACATACTACCATCAAGTTAGACTTCGACTGGTAAGAGTCTTCCAAAAATGTATCTCATTACCTACAGCAAACAGACTACTAGTATGACGGCTCTATACATGGGAGTGACTCCTTCTGATTTTGCATTCCTCCTGACTAAGATGGCCTTGGCCTCTGCCTTGTGTCTTATACAGTGACACTACACTGTTGGTAATTATGGGTAGAATTCCGTGTTCTTAAGGATTCCCTAATTTGAAAGTGCTGTGCCCCACAAGTTCCTCTCCTAACTAACACTGTCTCTTGCATGGCTCCCCAGTATTGCAATTATCAGGGAGGCAAAGGTTTCAGCTCAAGCTCCACTGCTTACAAATATATCAGGATAACGCTAAGGATGATTATTGTCCAATCACTGATTTAAGCAATGTTATACGAGTAAATTAGGAAACATAGAAAATAGGTGCAGGAGTAGGCCATTCGTCCCTTCGAACCTGCACCACCATTCAATAAGATCATGGCTGATCATTTGCCTCAGTACCCCTTTCCTGCTTTCTCTCCATACCCCTTGAATTATGGTATACACTGAATTAATCTAAAATGATTATTAATGTTTTCCTTACAGGTACACGATTTCTTTCCATTTTATTTAAATTTATGAAGTGGCCACAGGGATATGAATCATACAACTAACTTTTAATTTAAATGAAATGTGAGGTTAACAACTTAGCTCAGCTACTGTTCATAAAAGCTCAAACTTACCTTCGCAAAGCTGATGTAGAAATCCCTCTTAAATGCACTTCTTTCCATGGTAATGATCTGGTAGAGACTCGAAGCTAAGAACAGGGCCAGACAGACCCGTAAAACAATGAGCAGCAGAGCTGGCATGCTATGATGTGCATGGTAGCTATGGTGATCAGTACCTTCAAACTGTTCCCAAAGCAATAAAATACCCTGTAGAAAAAGGCAGAGGCAATAATTAGAGAGATCGTGACTGAAAATATTAAAATAGTATAGAATCATAGAATGGTTACAGCACAGAAGGAGGCCATGTGGCCTGTTGAGCCCATGCTAGCTCCATACAACAGCACCTCAGCCAGTCCCACTCCCCCGCCCTTTCCCTGCACATTTTTTTCTTCAGGTTCTAATCCAATTCCCTTTTGAAATTATTAAAGAAAATTGAGTACTTTATTTTTTTATTTAAAGTTTTCTGTCTGGATCATCTATGCAACAGAAGCATAGCCCTGTTACAGTGATAAAAAAATAACTTTAGTATTGCTGTACGGTTATGGTTATGCAAAGATGGGGCCATCATATCCAACCAAAGAAAACTGAATTATAAAAAGGAACTAAATGCACAGTTGGACTTTGCTCTTTGCCAATGGAAACTTCCATTTAAAGCTGGTGCAATGACACCATCAGCAGTAACAATAAATTTGTACTATTGCCAGACGTTATGGGGAAATTTCCCCTTTCTTTTAGGCCCGTTACCGCCTCTACCATCTGCAATTGGCCCCCCGGGCTGGGGGGCGGAAACGGGTTTCCGGCGCACCCCGGCTTTTCGTCCCGTCCGGCCGGCCATGCGCCGACCCCTTACCGCCCGGCGGTGACCCGTTCCATCCTGTGGGGAAAATTGCCATCGCTGGTCGGTGACTCCGACAGCTTTGCGAGGCGGGAAGCTGCCAGTGGCTGGGCGGTGAGGCCGCCCTTGAAGGGGAGGGCGCACTGCTGCGGCCGCCATTTTGTTTTAATTGTCGGATAGACGACTCCCGTGGGCGAAAGCCTCCGATCCTCAAGAAAAGTACGCACCTACCTGGTGCCCCCTTGGCTTCGGACTCTTGCAGCCCTGCGCTTGCAGGCATACACCCAGGTATCCCAGGAGCACATGTGGCTCGCAAGCTTCCCTGGGATCACGTGGGCCAGCCTAACCAATCAAAAAGGGGCACTTCCATTATGCTTCTGGAGATTCCATTTATGTACGGAATCCCCATAAGCTTAATAGGAATGACATAAAAAACACTTTCTCACAACCAATAAATAAAAATAATTCACCACGTTTAAAATTAATTAGAATACAATTTAATTGAACATTTAAAACAAAAATTTACTTTTTTGAAAAATAAATGTAAACATTTTTAAAAGGACGAAAATTAACCTAAACTAATTTTAAAGATTTTTGAATGTTTAAATGATCTAAAAAAATATATATTTTAGTATTTATTTAAACCCTTATATGCTGGTAAAAGGCTCTAGGCCTGCCTTTACCAGGCGTAAGAGTTTCATGGGCATTCGCTGGGCAGTAGTTGGGCAAATAACTGCGTCAGCGACTGGCCATTTCCTGGATTTCGTGCGTGCGCAGTACACATGGAACCCCTGGAACTTGCGGGGCACTTATAACAGCGTACGCTGGCAAATCCTAAAATAACTTTGATAGACCACCACCACCAGCATTTATATGCTTTGGCTCCAGTTCCATCATTCCCCCTGAATGATGACTCAAGTTGAATAAGGTGATATGTAACCATGGCTTCCTGTTCAATCATAAGCTAAACTTCTTCCAGTTAGCCCTCAAGACTGCTTTCTTCCACTGTCAGAACATAACCCATTTGTGCTCCTTCTCTGTCTGCTGTTGAAATTTTATCCCATGCTTTGATCACCTTTAAATCTTTTGGCCACCCTCCGATCCTTCAGCTTAAATCCAGACACTATAGCCCGAAACCTCTCACACAAAATCCTGCACACCCATTATCTCTTGCCAAAATCCTCTAGCTCCCTGACCCCTAGCCCATTGTTTTAAAAATCTTTGACTGGAATTTCCTGGGGTCCGTGCGAGTTCAATCGTTGGTGGGTCAGTGGGAAATGTGAAATATCTTGCAGCCGGTCAGGAACCCGCCATCATCCTGCCCCTTCCCTCGGGGGCGTTTGCCGGCGCAGCAGCAACCCCGAAATACAGAGGTGGGCGAGCTAATTAAATCATCATCAGTTATTTGTCGGACCCTTATGCGTCTTTGTCACCCTACAGTTCCAATTTCCCTGGATGAGTACGGGAATCTCACAGCTCAGGAACCACGTCTGTCAATCTGAGGCAGGAGTTCAGTGGCCATTGATCCAGCTTAACCTCAGATGGTCCCTTTCCTTAGGCACGTGCTGTTGCTGAGTGTATTGGCAGCACAGATTTAGCTCTCTACAGGCTGCAAGTGTTTTCAGCAAGGTCATCATCCAGTGTCTCCCCATTGTTAGAATCTATCACACCATTGACAGATTGCTTCTGTCATCTCTATTTGACCTGTCATCTATCCCATCAGCATGGGTTCCGTTTATACTGTCTCACCCTGGTCCTCAGAATCGGACCCCGATCAGGCCCAACACCAGCAGCACCAACACCAGCAACCTTCTCCTCAACCACCTGATGCTGCAGCGGGCAGAGAGCCTGGACTGCACTGCGTGGGAGGCGATTACCCCGACACAGGGTATACAGACAGAGGATGAGCTTCCTCAGCATGACGGAGCAGCAGTGCCAGAGGAGGCTTAGGCGCCAGGTCGTCGCAGACATTTTCAGATTATAAGACCTGCAGCCCAGAGGGCCTGGTGGACACGCCTTACCAGCGGCTGTCAAAGTCACCCCCGCCCTCAACTTCTTCACCTCAGGCTCCTTCCAGGGATCTGCAGCAGACATTTGGCTGCCCACAGATGCATCACCCAGATGACCAATGCTCTGTTTGACAAGTCAGCCAATTATATGAACTTTGCCACTGATGAAGCCGGTGTTACTGAGTGAGCGCTGGGCTCTGTGACTCTGGCTGGCTTCCCACGGGTGCAGGGTGTCATCGACTGCACACATGTGGCCATCAGGGCACCCATCATCACCCAGGGGTCTTTGTGAACCGCAAGGGCTTCCACTCCCTCAATGTGCAGCTGGTTTGTAACCATAGGAAGATCACCATGCATGTGTGGGTCAGATTTCCTGGCAACTGCCATGACTCTTTCGTCCTGCGCCAGGCCACCCTCCCCCAGGTTCTCGTACCTCCAAACAGACCTACAGGTTGGCTGCTTGGCGATATGGTCTATCTACTGAAGGCGTGGCTCATGACCACTCTGAATAGCTACCCTTTACCTCTGCTCTCTGCTTTCTGTCTTTAAGCCAGCTAGCTATCCATTCAATACTTTTCTCCTGACTCCACATTCTCCGACCTTATTTAGTAGGCTATTATGTGGTACCTTATCGGAGACCTTTTGGAAATCTAGATAAATGACTTCTACTGCATTACCTCTGTGAAGGATATTAGTTAAAGAGAGTCTCAATGTAGCCTACATTTCATTTTTATTGAATACATAATTTCATTTGTAATTTAGGACTGAGGGCATTAAATTAATATTTGACATTCTCCATCTTTATGTATTGATAACAACGCCACTGACCTGAGTAATAACAGCTACAACCGCGATGGCAGTCGATGTTGGGGTTGAGTCCCATTGCAGAAGCCTACTCTGAGTTCTTCCCATTCTACTCAGAGTCCATCCCATGCATAAACTCAAAAGCATGTAGAGCATCTGAATCTGGGTGACCATGTCACATACTATAAGGAACAGAAAGCATCAACTGATACGTTACTTTCATGGCTGATACGTCCTCTCTCTATTTTAACTGAAATGAGGAACTTCGGAGACCAAAGCTGCAGATGGGTCGTAAAAATCTATTTCATCAAAATTGAAAAGCAAGAATATAAAATATTAAAAAATTAATTCAATGTCTAAAACAAGTAGAGGGAAAACATTACTTTGTAATGTACATCACACTATATTATACTGTTAAAATATGTACATCATATATTATAATACTGGACTTTTTATTGAAAATTTGTTTTTGTTCTGTTTCATAGCATTAACCATGTTTTGCCCTTAAATCTATACTGAGCTATGGTATATATAACATTGTACCTGTATCACTACACTATACTACTGTACCGAGTGTAACCACAACAAACAAAATGGTCAAGAGTAAATCTAGTGAGAAGCAAAAATTAAAAAATAGCGATAATGACAACCTGCTAGCACAAGTTGAGACCATGGAGGATAAAGCCCCCAACTTTTTCTCATTATTATCCACATTGAAAGAGCATCAAGAGATACGAGCTGGAGGGAATAGAGCTACTCTAAATGATTTAACTTAAAAAGGATCAATCTTTATAACTTAATGGAGAGAGCTTTTCACAGCGGCAAAAAATTATAAACAGGGTGCTCAAGACTAGCAAACATCTCATTTAATAAGCACTTCAATTGTCTTGTACATAATTGCACAATTTGGACGCAAATCTGTATTAAAATTGCAATTCTGTACTACAGCACAATATTGTACAGATTTGTGCTGAGAATGTACACTGCAGCACAAAAATATCAACAGTTCCAGTATGTTCAGTGTATATTTACATTCTAGGTATAGTCACATCAAAACTACATCTATTTTTCTGATTCCTAAAGACAGGTTTTTATTTTTTATAAATATGATTTTGTTTATAAACTGCCCTCTGATTTTTTTAAATCAATGAACTATTTAAAGATGTTACATTTGGGAAGAATGAATGGCCAATTACTCAGGTGTCATTTTTATGAAAATGATGTCACATCTAAATGATAGTGACATTTATTGTACAGAATTAATTAATCTCTAACTTCCAGTGAGAAAAATAAGCAGTTTAACAAATAATAGCATTACTGTGATCAGGTAAGAGTTACTATGGCAACAGTTGCAAGCATTGGTGTGAAGGCTTTTTTCAGCAAATATGCAGATATCCACAAATGTTATTTAATCTGATGTAATTTGCTGGATTTCTACTTCATTAGTCAGCACTTTACTATTGACGGAGCTATGCAAAAACTGATATTTATCTTTTCATTTACAAAAAAATAAAAAGGTCCTGGACATATGTTACATTTATCCATGATAAAATATACAGGGTACCTTGTGGTAGTGAACAAGCTTTACGGTGTGCCTGTGATTGTAAATAACCCTTGGGTTTGATTCCAGTGGCACTACTGGGTTCTGCTGTGCTTGCCTGTCGCATCAGAGCCTGGTGGGTTTTAGTGTCATCAGGTCTTTGACAGCTACCTTATTGAGGCAGGGTGTGCCACACTCCAGGATGCTTGATATATTGGGTGTGCTGTTGATGTATCAGTCAGCTGCTGCATTGGCCCTTGAATTTGTTGTCTGAACTTGTGCTGCCCAGTACAGGTAATTAGCATTTTGGAAGTCAAGTCCTCCTCGGTCATTCGGTAGTCAGGAGATTTCTGTCACTTATTCTGGGTTCCTTGGTATTCGAGATGAAACTCCTTTTGTTTTTCCATAGCTGTAAGTTTGGGGGATTCAGACGAGCAACATTTGGAACAGGTATCGGAGCCAGAGTTGGATATTCATTCTGAGCACGCTTATTCTTCCCAGTAAGAAGGTAAAGAGAGATGACCACTGGGTCAGGTCTTCACCAAGAGCCTTGAGTACTCTGAGGAAGTTAGTGTGGTAGAGCTTTCAGTGTTTAAGGCGTTTGTTAACCACGAGCTATTTTATGTTATCCAGGAGCTATTTTAAGCCTTTAAGAACCATTTGAAGCATTTATAATGGGTAGGGCATAGCATACACCTCTGGGCATAGCTTCTGTTTTCGTGTAGTTTATTTTCTACCTGGACAGAGATTTGAATGAGATTTGGGGATTGAGGAAAGTGGATTTCAGGCACAGAGAATGTCATCTGTATTCAGCAACATTTGGTGTAGAGCATCTGCCACAATCATCCCCTGCCATTATTAGGGGTCGAGATTGGTTATGGCCGTGTTTGAGGCAGTATCACCACCTGAGTGTTGATTTTAGCACCGGGCGTTAGGCACAGCCTCAAAGTCCTAAATGGAGTTTTTACGTCCAAAGATGAGGGAGCACCGTTAAAAAGTGTCATTGCAAACTCATCCTCGGGCAGGAGCTCAGGGGGCCGACTGAATTTCCCCACGGGAGGCTGCCGCCATGCTGGAAAAGAAACAGGAAGAAAAAAAAAACTTCCCCGATCCACACACACACTTCCCCACTCTGAAAACTAATGAAAACATGCAGAAATAATGAGAGAGAAAAACTTACCTTCCTTTCTGGGCCATTCCGTCTGAGATCCGCTCTTTAACCTCCACTTTTTCCTGGCTGCACGCCGCCTATTTGTACGACAGCCGTACAAAGCAAATGTCACGACAGGGGCGTCAAAGAGGCATTGTACGCTGAATAACATCACCACGCGGGTGGCGTTAGCCAGCACAGCATTGCCTCTTGGTGTCTCTGCCAACGAGCCGACTGAATGTAGGATGAGGCGTCGATGCCGCTTACCGTCGAAGGTTGGCCGTTTGCCGCCTCCCGCGTACGGTAACAGGCGGCGTCCATAACTGAATTTCCACCCTTTAGTGTGTTTAAAAAAAACAGCAATTTGTGGCAAGGACTGGATACCCCATGAGTTGCGAATTGCCACAAATTGCTGCTGTTAGCATCGGAAAACAGGAGCTCGCTGTTAACCTGCCCATTAGTTTCAAGAAATTGCTGGATGTGTGCCGTAAATACGAGTGAATCTCGTGCAATCATTTAGGGCTGGTAGAATCATGCAGCACAGAAGAAAGTCGTTCAGGCCACCATGCTTGTGCCGACTCTTTGAAAGAGCTACCAATTAGTCCCACTTCCGTGCTCCTTCCCCATAGCCCTGCAATTTGTTGCTTTTTAAGTGGAGATCCAATTCCCTTTTGAAAATTACTATTGAATCTGCTTCAGACAGTGTACACCAGATCATAACAATTTGCCGAGTAAAAAAAGTTCTTCACGTCTCCTCGCGAGCTTTTTTGTCAATTATTTTAAATCTATTTCCTCTCGTTACCAATCCTCCTGCCAGTGGCAAAATGTTCTCCCTATCTACTCTATCAAAACTCCTCATAATTTTGAACACCTCTTTTAAATCTCTCCTTAGCCTTTTCTGATCGAAGGAGAACAATCCTAGCTTCTCTATTCTTGCCAAATAACTCTAACCCCTTATCCCTGATGCCATTCTGGTAACTCTCCCCTGCATCCTCTCCAAACACTTGAGATCCTTTCTAAAATGTCATGCCCAGAACTGGACACAATAGTCTAGCAGTGATTTATAAAGGTTTAGCAAAACTACTTGCTTTTGTATTCTATGCCAGAGATCTATTTATAAAGTCACGGGTCCCAGTTTGATCAGCTTGTCCTACCACCATCAAAGATGTGTCAATGGAAACCCTCAGACCTGCACCCCCTTTAAATTTGTACCATGTAGTTTATACTGCCTCTCAGTATCACTTCACATGTCTCTGCATTAAATTTCTTCTGCAATGTGTCTGCCCATTTCAAGTCTGTATGTCCTCCTGAAGTCTGCTACTATCGACCTCACTGTATACTACACTGCCAAACTTTGTGTCATCTGTAAACTTTGAAATTATGCCACCTATATCCAAGTCCAGCTTATTAATATATATCAGAGAGTAGTGGTCCTAACACCGACCCATGGGGGAACACTGCTGCATAATTCCCTCCCGTCCGAAAAACAACCATTCCCCACTACTCTTTGCTTTCTGTCCCACAGACAATTTTGTATCCATGTATTCATGTCATAAGGACCCTGTTAATGATGTGATTTATGGTCCTGAAATGCCATTCAACCTTGGATGCCAACTGTGGAGTTGGATTCCTGCAGGTAGGAAATTGTTCCAAGAGATTTTTTTAATTTACATTTTTTTCTAACTTTTCTTGTCTCTTCTCTTAATCCCATCTTTCTTTCCCTCTCTTTATTTCTCGTTCTGTATCGAATTTGACCCTATTTCCTTCTTTGTTGTTCACTCGGTCTCTTTCTCTATCCTCAAATTTCATTGGTTAAGGAGCTAGACCATTGGACCTGATATTCTCAAGGCCCTGGATGCCCTGCTGATATCATCGCCCATTATCAATTTGCATTTCCAGCAATTTGCAGAGCAAAAATAATGGCCTAGAATTTGCGGTGCTGATGACAGTGAACTGGTATCGCTCGCCGCCATTTCACCTTTGAAAGTGACCGCACCCTCAGGATTTAGCGCATGCGCAGCCTAATGTGGAAATCCTGAAACTGCAATCTGTCAATCACTGCTCCTCCACAGGCAGCGCTGTGCCCCCCCCCACAACCACCCACAGAGCCGGCAATCCGTGAAATCTCTCAAATCATAGAAACTGCCGAAAACTTTGGCTCTTCTGCAGTGATTACGTTGTTAAATTCCACACTAAATGTTAAACCCAAAGGGATTAGGTGTAACTGCAGTATTGACAGCGTACTGACTGCTAAACACAGGTTATGGTCCTGAAAAAAACAAATTTTAATTTTGTGCAGTGTCGAATTTATCCATTTTAATAAAAACTTAACATTTTTAAGAAACTTTAAATGTAATTTTTTTTACGGTTTGTTTATCTTTATTTCAAGTTTGCCTTTTCCCTAGGTGAGAGCCCTAATCTTCATTTGGCTTTCGCTAACATTTTTTAAAAGTTTGAGTTTTAAGAGTTTGCCCACTTCCTTTTTCGCTGCCTGTGAGATTTCTGCATTGCGATTGCTGCTCAGACAGCTTGTTGATGTCACAGCAGCTCGTACTTTGGGATTCCCACAATACGCCGCTGATTTGAGTTACATGTTGGAAAACCCAAACTTCTCAATACGGTGATTGCAAGATCTTTGTGCAAAGCGTACTCCGGGGCTGGCCTTCGCTTCACCGCTGACCGCAAATTCTGGACCAATAAGATTTGCAGGGCGAGGTAAAAAATCCCAATTCACGAGGCTCGCTGCGAGATGATCGGCTTCAGCAATTTCTGGGCCATCATCTTTGTATTTCGAATACATGTATTTGGCTTATCACAAATCTTAGCTTGGTGTATTTTATAAGGGGTTATCATGCAATCACCATGAAAATCGATATGTTTCATAAATCAACATTTCAGGAATATCAATCTTTCCTCTCGTTTATATGTAGCAAAGTGTCCATTGTATTTAAATATTCAGACTCTCTTGGATTCTCTCAAATAAATTATTCACATAATGGCAATCATGTTGAGGTTACAAGCTCTCCAGTGGCTGTGATCCAGGTCTGTTGAAATACTCTCTGCTGACAGCTGGAAGTCTCAAACAGGAACCCCTCCCCTGTTTGGATATCTTTCTACATAGTACAGTGACAGTGATTCCAATCAAAACCTTCCCACATCCTGATGGGTTGTTTTGTTGCATCAGCTGTGTGTATTGACATATTAGGAAATGTTGCTTCAGAACCATAAATTTCACTCATACTAGAAAATACTTCAAAGATGTCTTGTCAAACATATCGATACCAGATACAATGGCATCTGGCTTTTGTCATATTCAGGCCCAACATGAAACCTATAGCTGCAGTCGAAGAAAACAGCGTGTGACAATTAAATTCATAAACACACAACTTCTTTGCTCAGAAATACTATGTTTGGAATATAATTTCTATAGGCCTCTTTCAAAGCAATGGGGAAAAAGTGACTAGTTTAGAACATTTTTACCTCACCTTGGTTAATTTTCTCATTCTGCAACATAATCTATATTTAAACATTTTGCTGTATAAAATATGATCATTTACAAGAAGCTGTTAGGCCAAGAAAGATGATAGACATATGCTAGGCAGACAATGTTCACTACGCCGAGCAATGAAAATATGAATAATTGGTAATCTTTTTGTGCATGGCAGAGGATTATATATTTAAGCGTTACGCTTTGATCAGGAACTCTAGATACTGTGAGTGAATGAAAAAGTGGTCTGGTACTTCAAATTTCTATTACTGGATCAAGTATGTGTTTATTAAGAGCCAAATTATCAGCAAAAGCTGCAATTTCAGCGGAAGTGTTGCATCTTACACTCAGCCAAACTGCCCAGCAAAGGAGCTCCAATTCCATCCACTGAGTACCTGAAAGAAATGATAGACATTATTATAGAACTGCTTTCCGGACCAACAATGCCATTTCATTTTTAACAGACACACATTTTTGCAGAAAGATTTTATGAAAATTCCATCACTTGGGAATAAAAAAACAATAAGATGTAGACATTCAACTGAAATGTCCCCGTTTTTAATGTTGAGACTGCTTTACTCATTTCATTTAAATCAAAATCAGAAATACAGAATCTTCTTTTTAAAAACCGTAATATTACATTGAATCTAATTTTGCACAATTTCCCCCACTCCATTTTCATTTATATTTCCTCTCATCCTCTTCGTGCACCATTACTCAAGCAAATGTGCTGGGCAGGCCTCAGAGAGTATTTCACATGGTGCATGCAGAAACAACTCACTCTGCCATCCTCAATATTCAATGTGGGATGCAGAGAGGTAAGCACATTTTGGTTTTATATATCATTAAATTAAGACTACTTTACCTAGACAGATGCATATAGTTAGTGAATGCTGCACCAGCCTGCAGCAGCAATCCAATAGACAAAACCTTCAGTACAGCGTGCATAGGTCCACCTTTCTTAATGGAGCGCCAGATTGGTTGAGCATATATGCAGGCTGCTATGAAGTAAGCCAATACTAGTAGGAAGTAGAAATCATGTAACCCTGTAAAAAGAATAAAGACAACTCACAGTTCCACATGTGGGCAGAATATTAAAAGCGAATGATTTAGTGTTAGTATGAACATTTCCAACCTTTAATTAATCCTCATGTTTCAACAAACACACTTATAATCTACACAATAAAATAAATGCTGTCTGTCTCATCAAATTGTAAGAGTGTAAGATTGGAGAGTTCTTCGAACCTTATCGACAATCATGTGGTTAACACAGACCAATCAGATCAATAATAAAGCAAAGCAGCCATGTTTGATGCGACACCAGCTTCTCTGCTTAACGATGCAATCAGCCACTCCCTTGCTTGCTCCGAGCCCGACCATTGTCTCCAATAACACCCTATAACTATAAGGCCGGAATTTTACTGATGCTGAGAGGGTGGGTTTGGAAGCGGGTCAGTTGTCAAAATGGAAATGATCAACAGTGCCTCCACGCTTGTCTCCCGGGGGTTGGATCGGTCAGCAGTTAACAGACCCGACATCAAGCGGCAGGGGGGCAATTTATATCATTACGAGCTAGTTAAAATCAATTAAAGACAATTTTACCCTCTACTTATCATTTTTGCAGCATTTTCACGAGGTTCATGGCGCTTGCCGATCACGTCAGGTGAGTGGTCGGGTTTTCCATTAGTATACATTCTTAATATTTGACAGCTGAAAATGTGGTATAAAAGCTACCAACGCAGCCTGGTTGCACATTGCACAGGAGGGCACAAGCAGGGATGTGGTCAGGAGGACCAGGCTGCAGTGGCACAAACCTTTCAATGATCTCAGTAGATCACGAAATGTTACTGCAAAGCCACACTCAACCTCATCCTGCTGTGTCACTCATCACATCCCCATCACTCTGCCTTCCCTACCCTACTCCTGCACATCCTTACTCACACCAACTTACCTTGCACCTCCACTCATCCCTCTCTCTCTACATTATCACTTCCCCATCTTACTAGTTACCCCTCACACTCACCCTCATCCTTGTCCAATCATACCAACTAACAACACAAGGGTAGGCACTTGGGTCCTTTAGCCAATGTTCATGTATAGTTAATGTTGATGTGTTGTCAAACATTGAAATCTTTATTTTCAGCACTTCGCGTTCTTGGACAGATTTGTGTGCACCTTTGGAAGTGGCTTAGTGAGTTGCAGTGAATGGTGAGACATAACGTTACCCCCCACAATGGTGATGAGTGTGAAAGGAATGGGTTGGACATTGTAGGGATGCTTTATGGAGCTGGTGTGGGGTGGTGCCAACCTGGTGCATCATGTGACAGTCAGGGTGTACAGTGTCAAGTGAAGTAAATGTGGCCATGGTGAGGTCATCCCTGGCCTCCCGGGCAGCAATGTGGTCGGGTGCTGATGCCCTGTGTCCTGTGCAGCATCAGGTGATTGTGGAGAAGGTTGGTGTTGTTGGTGGTGCTGCTGGTGTTGGGGCTGATCGTGGTGGGATTCTGAGAACCAAGGTGAGATTTTTTTTTTTAAAAGGACACCGATGCTGTTGGAATAGATGGCAGGTGAGATTGAGAAGCAATCTGTCAATGGTGAGAGAGGTTGCTCCAAGGAGGTGACAATGAATAGAGAGTTCACTGCAAACACTTCCAACCTGCATACAGCTCACACGTCTCTTCCAAACCATGAGGTTTTAGCTTCTGGCATTGGAAAGTGAACAGTTGTGAAATGTTACCTTTAATACTTCTGCAGCTGTCAAATAGTCAAAGTAATGGAGAGTCACTGAGAACCCGATTCCACTTACCTGGCGTGTTCTCCAAGGCACGGCAAACCCATCAAAAGTTGGTAAAATTGTAAGTGCCTGCTTTTAAGCCTGCACCCAAAGGAAAAATTGCCCCTATGTTTTGGTGAGTATGTAATAATGATAATCTTTTGTTATATGCTTTTTGCGGGAGGAATTGGCCATGTTTGCGCCTCCCGCTAAGGCTCCAGGCGGGGCACTAACGGGATGTAAATGCCTTTGCGACCGGGTACGGCGCCGCTAACAACTCCCGCTAAATTCGGTGGGAGTTTAGCAGTGGCGCTACAGCGTTGCGCCATAATCTCCTGCGCCCGGAGAGCGTGACGTCATCGGTGGGCGCACCGCCCCGTTAGCGCCCCGGCCCCTAAATTGGGTCTCGCCCCCTGAAGCTGCGCCGGGCGATGACAGCGATAGCTTCAGGGGACACGTACCCGGCGGCCGGCCGCTACCGGGGCAAAGGTTAAAGGGGAAGTGGCGGGTCGCGACCGGGGCAAAGGTTAAAGGGGAAGTGGCGGGCCGCTACCGGGGCAAAGGTTAAAGGGGAAGTGGCGGGCCGCTACCGGGGCAAAGGTTAAAGGGGAAGTGGCGGGTCGCGACCGGGGCAAAGGTTAAAGGGGAAGTGGCGGGTCGCGACCGGGGCAAAGGTTAAAGGGGAAGTGGCGGGCCGCTACCGGGGCAAAGGTTAAAGGGGAAGTGGCGGGCCGCTACCGGGGCAAAGGTTAAAGGGGAGGTGGTTGCTGATAAAAAACCTCCCGTTTGGCTTCCCGCTCCAGCGCCGCTTTGGTCGCGGGGTCGGTGCTGCGATCGCTCAGCCCGGCACTCTGCTCATGGCACAGCACCCCCGCTCCCTGAGGGTCCTGGGAGGGGCTTCCTATTATGCGGAGTATGCAGCTCGGGCCCTTCCCTTTTATTCAGGGAGGAGCCCCTCGGACGTTGCAGCGTTACGTGGCCCAGTGCATCGCGCTGCTGCGCCCCGCTCCCGCTCCAGGACGGAATTAGCTTCCGTGGGCGGTGATCCCAATTTATCGTGAGGGGAGAGACTTCTGCGCCGGGTGTAAAGTCTCGCGCCTCGCAAGTGTTAAGGGGCGGGATCCAATTTCTAGGCCTTTATATTAGTGTGACGGTAATACTTTACATCTTACATAACAGTGCCCTTATTTCCTGAACGCCACCTAATTACCTCTCCATCACACTCTATCCAGCTGGTGCAGCAGCAGAAGGTAAACTGAAAAGCAAAAAGAAATCGAAATGTGATGTCACAGCCAAGCGGGTAAGTGATTGGCTGGTGGATTGGCGAGTATTTAATTTTTTTCTTTTTCTTTTCTTATCAGTAAGAAACCTTTGGCGTTTTAACCTATTAGGTTAATTTAAGGGTTAAGTCATGGCAGGAGAGCCCAGACCCGTGTCATGCTCCTCCTGTGCTATGTGGGAAGTCAGGGACGCTTCCAGTGTCCCTGACAATTACATGTGCAGGAAGTGTATTCAGCTGCAGCTCCTGACAAACCGCATTGTGGCACTGGAGCTGCGGATGGATTCGCTGTGGCGTATCCGCGATGCTGAGGATGTCATGAATAGCACGTTTAGTGAGTTGGTCACACCGCAGGTAAAGGTTACACAGCCAGATAGGGAATGGGTGACCATCAGGACGAGCAGTGGGAGGAGGGTAGTGCAGGGATCACTTGCAGTCATCTCCCTCCAAAACAGATACACTGCTTTGGGTACTGTTGAGGGGGATGACTCATCAGGGGAAGGCAGCAGCAGCCAAGTCCATGGCATCAGGGGTGGCTCTGCTGCACAAGAGGGCAGGAAAAAGAGTGGGAGAGCGATAGTGATAGGGGATTCTATTGTAAGGGGAATAGATAGGCGTTTCTACGACTGCAAACGAGAATCCAGGATGGTATGTTGCCTCCCTGGTACAAGGGTCAAGGATGTCTCGGAGCAGCTGCAAGGCATTCTGGAGGGGGAGGGTGAACAGCCAGTTGTCGTGGTGCATGTAGGTACCAACGATATAGGTAAAAAACGGGATGAGGTCCTACAAGCTGAATTTAGGGAGCTAGGAGTTAAATTAAAAAGTAGGACTTCAAAGGTAGTAATCTCAGGATTGCTACCAGCGCCACATGCTAGTCAGAGTAGGAATCGCAGGATAGCTCAGATGAATACGTGGCTTGAGGAATGGTGCAAGGGGGAGGGATTCAAATTCCTGGGACATTGGAACCGGTTCTGGGGGAGGTGGGACCAGTACAAACCGCACGGTCTGCACCTGGGCAGGACCAGAACCGATGTCCTAGGGAGAGTGTTTGCTAGTGCTGTTGGGGAGGGTTTAAATTAAATTGGCAGGGGGATGGGAATCTATGTAGGGAGGCAGAGGAAAGTAAAAAGGGGGCGGAAGCAAAAGGTAGGAAGGAGAAAAGCAAGAGTGGAGGGCAAAGAAATCAGGGCAAAAATCAAAAAGGGCCACATTACAACATAATTCTAAAAGGCCAAAGAGTGTTAAAAAAACAAGCCTGAAGGCTCTGAGTCTCAATGCGAGGAGCATTCGTAATAAGGTGGATGAATTAACTGCGCAGATAGCAGTTAATGGATATGATGTAATTGGGATTGCGGAGACATGGCTCCAAGGTAACCAAGGCTGGGAACTCGACATCCTGGGGTATTCAATATTCAGGGAGGACAGACAGGAAGGAAAAGGAGATGGGGTAGCGTTACTGGTTAAAGAGGAGATTAACGCAATAGTAAGGAAGGACATTAGCGTGGATGATGTGGAATCTATATAGGTAGAGCTGCGAAACACCAAAGGGCAGAAAATGTTAGTGGGAGTTGTGTACAGATCACCAAACAGTGGTAGGGAGGTTGGGGATGGCATCAAACAGGAAATTAGGGATGCGTGCAATAAGGGTACAGCAGTTATCATGAGTGACTTTAATCAACATTTTGACTGGGCTAACCAAATTGGTAGCAATACTGTGGAGGAGGATTTCCTGGAGTGTATAAGGAATGGTTTTCTAGACCAATATGTCGAGGAACCAACTAGAGAGCAGGCCATCCTAGATTGGGAACATTAAGACGGATTGCAAAAGTTTCTATAGATATGTAAAGAGAAAAAGGTTAGTAAAGACAAACGTAGGTCCCCTGCAGTCAGAATCAGGGGAAGTCATAACGGGGAACAAAGAAATGGCGGACCAATTGAACAAGTACTTTGGTTCGGTATTCACGAAGGAGGACACGAACAACCTTCCGGTTATAAAAGGGGTCGGGGGGTCTAGTAAGGAGGAGGAACTGAGGGAAATCCTTATTAGCCGGGAAATTGTGTTGGGGAAATTGATGGGATTGAAGGCCGATAAATCCCCAGGGCCTGATGGACTGCATCCCAGAGTACTTAAGGAGGTGGCCTTGGAAATAGTGGATGCGTTGACAGTCATTTTCCAACATTCCATTGACTCTGGATCAGTTCCTATGGAGTGGAGGGTAGCCAATGTAACCCCACTTTTTAAAAAAGGAGGGAGAGAGAAAACAGGGAATTATAGACCGGTCAGCCTGACATCGGTAGTGGGTAAAATGATGGAATCAATTATTAAGGATGTCATAGCAGTGCATTTGGAAAGAGGTGACATGATAGGTCCAAGTCAGCATGGATTTGTGAAAGGGAAATCATGCTTGACAAATCTTCTGGAATTTTTTGAGGATGTTTCCAGTAGAGTGGATAAGGGAGAACCAGTTGATGTGGTATATTTGGACTTTCAGAAGGCGTTCGACAAGGTCCCACACAAGAGATTGATGTGCAAAGTTAGAGCACATGGGATTGGGGGTAGTGTACTGACATGGATTGAGAACTGGTTGTCAGACAGGAAGCAAAGAGTAGGAGTAAATGGGTACTTTTCAGAATGGCAGGCAGTGACTAGTGGGGTACCGCAAGGTTCTGTGCTGGGGCCCCAGCTGTTTACACTGTACATTAATGATTTAGATGAGGGGATTAAATGTAGTATCTCCAAATTTGCGGATGACACTAAGTTGGGTGGCAGTGTGAGCTGCGAGGAGGATGCTGTGAGGCTGCAGAGCGACTTGGATAGGTTAGGTGAGTGGGCAAATGCATGGCAGATGAAGTATAATGTGGATAAATGTGAGGTTATCCACTTTGGTGGTAAAAACAGAGAGACAGACTATTATCTGAATGGTGACAGATTAGGAAAAGGGGAGGTGCAAAGAGACCTGGGTGTCATGGTACATCAGTCATTGAAGGTTGGCATGCAGGTGCAGCAGGCGGTTAAGAAAGCAAATGGCATGTTGGCCTTCATAGCAAGGGGATTTGAGTACAGGGGCAGGGAGGTGTTGCTACAGTTGTACAGGGCATTGGTGAGGCCACACCTGGAGTATTGTGTACAGTTTTGGTCTCCTAACCTGAGGAAGGACATTCTTGCTATTGAGGGAGTGCAGCGAAGGTTCACCAGACTGATTCCCGGGATGGCGGGACTGACCTATCAAGAAAGACTGGATCAACTGGGCTTGTATTCACTGGAGTTCAGAAGAATGAGAGGGGACCTCATAGAAACATATAAAATTCTGACGGGGTTAGACAGGTTAGATGCAGGAAGAATGTTCCCAATGTTGGGGAAGTCCAGAACCAGGGGTCACAGTCTAAGGATAAGGGGTAAGCCATTTAGGACCGAGATGCGGAGGAACTTCTTCACCCAGAGAGTGGTGAACCTGTGGAATTCTCTACCACAGAAAGTTGTTGAGGCCAATTCACTAAATATATTCAAAAAGGAGTTAGATGAGGTCCTTACTGCTAGGGGGATCAAGGGGTATGGCGAGAAAGCAGGAATGGGGTACTGAAGTTGAATGTTCAGCCATGAACTCATTGAATGGCGGTGCAGGCTAGAAGGGCCGAATGGCCTACTCCTGCACCTATTTTCTATGTTTCTATGTTTCTATGGGTCTTGTGTAAGGAGAGAGGATGCATTAGCAATCTTGTCGTACGGGGAAGAGTGACCATAATATGATAGAATTCTTCATTAAGATGGAGAGTGACACAGTTCATTCAGAGACTAGTGTCCTGAACTTAAAGAAAGGAAACTTCCGACGGTATGAGACATGAATTGACTAGGATAGACTGGAGAATGATACTTAAAGGGTTGACGGTGGATAGGCAATGGCAGACATTTAAAGATCACATGGATGAACTGCAACAATTATACATCCCTGTGTGGCGTAAGAATAAAAAAAGGGAAGGTGGCTCAACTGTAGCTAACAAGGGAAATTAGAGAAAGTGTTAAATCCAAGGAAGAGGCATATAAATTGGCCAGAAAAAGTAGCAAACCTGAGGACTGGGAGAAATTTAGAATTCAGCAGATGACTCAGGGTTTAATTAGGAGGGGGAAAATAGAGTATGAGAGTAAGCTTGCAGGGAACATAAAAACTGACTGTAAAAGCTTCTATAGATATGTGAAGAGAAAAAGATTAGTGAAGACTAATGTAGGTCCCTTGCAATTATAATCAGGTGAATTCATAATGGGGAACTAGGAAATGGCAGGCGATTTGAACAAATACTTTGGTTCTGTCTTCACTAAGGAAGACACGAATAACCTCCTGAAAATACTAGGGGACCAAGGGTCTAGTGAGAAGGGGGAACTGAGGGAAATCCTTATGAGTCAGGAAATGGTGTTAGGGAAATTGAAGGGACTGAAGGACGATAAATCCCCAGGGCCTCATAGTCTGCATCCCAGAGTACTTAAGGAAGTGGCCCTAGAAATAATAGATGCATTGGTGGTCATTTTACAACATTCCATGGACTCTGGTTCAGTTCCTATGGATTGGAGGGTAGCTAATGTAACCCCACTTTAAAAAAAAAGGGAAGGAGAGAGAAAACGGGTAATTATAGACCGGTTAGCCTGACATCGGTGGTGGGGAAAATGCTGGATTCAATTATTAAAGATGTAATAGCAGTGCATTTGGAAAGCAGTGACAGGATCGGCCCAAGTCAGCATGGATTTATGAAAGGGAAATCATGCTTGAAAAATCTTCTAGAGTTTTTGAGGATGTAACTAGTAGAGTGGACAAGGAAGAACCAGTGGATGTGGTGTATTTGGACTTTCAAAAGGCTTTTGACAAGGTCCCACACAAGAGATTAGTGTGCAAAATTAAAGCACATGGTATTGGGGGTAATGTATTGACGTGGATAGAGAACTGGTTGGCAGACAGGAAGCAAAGAGTGGGAATAAACGGGTCCTTTTCAGAATGGCAGGCAGTGACTAGTGGGTCCCGCAAGGTTCAGTGCTGGGACCCCAGCTATTTACAATATACATTAATGATTTAGGCAAAAGGAATTGAATGGAATATCTCCAAGTTTGCAGATGACACTAAGCTAGGTGGCAGCGCGAGCTGCGAGGAGGATGCTAAGAGGCTGCGGGGGACTTGGACAAGTTAGGTGAGTGGGCAAATGCATGGCAGATCTGCATCTGTGGATAAGTGTGGATATAATATGGATAAGTGTGAGGATATCCACTTTGATGGCAAAAACAGGAAGGCAAATTATTATCTGAATGGTGACAGATTAGTAAAAGGGGAGGTACAACGAGACCTGGGTGTCATGGTACATCAGTCATTGAAGGTAGGCATGCAGGTACAGCAGGCAGTAAAGAAAGCAAATGGCATGCTGGCCTTCATAGCGAGGGGATTTGAGTATAGGAGCAGGGAGGTCTTACTGCAGCTGTACAGGGCCTTGGTGAGGCCTCACCTGGAATATTGTGTGCAGTTTTGGCCTCCTAATCTGAGGAAGGACATTCTTGCTATTGAGGAAGTGCAGCGAAGGTTCACCAGGCTGATTCCCGGGATGGCAGGACTGACATATGAAGAAAGACTGGATCGACTAGGCTTGTATTCACTGGAATTTAGAAGAATGAGAAGGGATCTCATAGAAACATATAAAATTCTGACAGGATTGCACAGGTTAGATGCAGGAAGAATGTTCCCGATGTTGGGGAAGTCCAGAACCCAGGAGTCATAGTCTAAGGATAAGGGGTAAGTCATTTCGGACCGAGATGAGGAGAAACTTCTTCACTCAGAGAATTGTGAACCTGTGGAATTCTCTGCCACAGAAAGTTGTTGAGGCCAGTTCGTTAGATATATTCAAAAGGGAGTTAGATGTGGCCCTTACGGCTAAAGGGATCGGGGGTATGGAGAGAAAGCAGGAATGGGGTACTGAAGTTGCATGATCAGCCATCGAAGGGTGGCTCGAAGGGCTGAATGGCCTACTCCTGCACCTATTTTCTATGTTTCTATGACCAGGAGACTACTTGTTGTGTCTCCATGTGCAACAGCACAGGCGATTGATTAGTATTTAAAAATGTTAAAACAAAAAAAGTAAGGTCTTCCTTTCTCAATTGATCTTTTTTTCCCTTTAATTTTCTTAATTACTGTTTACTTTCACTTTTATGATTTTCAACATAGCGTTATATTTATTTTCCGTTTTTAAAGCTGCTGTAACTGAAGACTAGATATTAATCCTACAATTCAAGTTTTCTGCCACTACTTGATGCTGCAGTGCCACCTCATGACAGAAATTCATTGCTGCAACACAGTACTCGAAGTCTGTTTGATTTCATAAAAACATTTGGCACCAATCTGGACTCAAAGAATATCGGTCCAGTGCCGCTGTCCAGTGACATTTCTCAGCTAAAAATGATGCAAAGGGACAGATTCTGCTGCTCTTGCAAGAACATGTTTTAGCATTTTCCTCTGCACTAAATAAATGTGTGCTATTTAATGTCAGTGCATTATTTATGAAGGCATGCTTTGTATTCAACAATAATTTCTGGAGATGTGCTCATTTTCAACTGTTTTAATGTTCGTACTATAGCAAAAAGCAATGAATCTAGGATTCCGGCACTGCTTAGCACTAAAAGGACAGAACAACAAATGATAAATGCTTGTGAAGTAATAAACTAACAGGATTGAGTCACGGCCTGCGAGTTGCATTCAACACCTGCACTTTACATAAACTGGGAACTGCAGTGCAAGTTTTTATTTTTTGCTAACATTTTCTGTTCTTTTATGTTTGCTTGCTTTTAACTCCTAATTTTAATTATGTTAATAAGAGTAGCAGGAATGTGAAGAGCACTGCATTTATATTGCTGAAAGAGACAAGACAGCTAGTGAAAAGCTTTAAGTGACAGCAAGTTCATTAATTAAATGGAGAACAAATGACCCGTGATGAAGATTCTACACCCAAAAGGTTAATCTTTTTTCAATTCAGATGCTGATTATTTCTGTGTATTTCTAATATATATTTTTTTAGTGTTTTTGTTTTAACCTTTGCAGCTTTCTTTTTATTACTGGAGAACAATCTGGGCTTTGCTGAACGGTAACCAGTTAGATTCCCAGCAATATTTAGCTTTTGTTTTAGATTCATCTGCATTTGGGATTATCCAGTCCATATCAGAAAAAAACTTTCAGATTTTCAGACATTCCGTTCAATGCATCACAGATTAATCAAGCCTGACTGTATGTGATTTTAATTCCTTCTGGAACACAGTATATAGCTGGCAGCCCCTTCAATACAATTATTTATTACATTTACTTTTCACTGCAGTGACATTTCTATGAAGCAGAAAAACTGACTTTGCCAAAACTCCATCCTCTTCATGGCAGTGTTGTTTCTGCTGCCGACAAAGAATGAAAGACAGCCAGTGTAATATCAGGTGTAGTAACCCTCAATAATTTGCCCTCCCCCTCCTCAAGGCCATCAAGAGTAGCTCTGTAATCCTCCGTGTTTGCATTACTCTCTCCTTTCCTTCTTTCTCTCACGCTGCTCCCTCCCTCTTACAGATCTCCATTGAGTGCCAGCTCTGGCCACTTCCACCCGCCCACGGGTCTTATCCTGTTCTCACAGAGTGCACCAGCAGCAGTGGTGAGAATGTAACAGAGAAAGGGGCAGTAATTGAAAGGGGAAAATAACAAAGACAGAACAGAAAGAAAAAAGGGAGAGTAACAGCAAAGAGTGAGAAACACAAAGTGAGAATGAAAAAGAAAGCATGTAAGAGAGCGAACAGGGGAGAAAGAGAGAGAGACACTTGCACAAACTTTTCGCATGGCTTGGCAGGTTAGCCTCCAAGACCAGACATAAAGGCCGGTATTTTAATCCCTCTCACCCGGTGAGAAGGGCGTGTGGGAGGGGTTCAAATGTGAACATTCTATTAACCCGCTGCATTTCCGGCTGCCGTAACTGTTCTGACTATGAATCATGCCATCGACAAGGCTCCTGCTAAAGGCAGGCGTGAACCTACTTAATCTTCAAAAGTCACAGCCCAGTGACATCACTGGCGCTGCAACGTATCATTAAGGGAGAGTCCTACACTGTCTGCAGCCTGACAGTCGAACCATGCTGGAAATTGTTCAGTGTCCCAGCCAAACACCTCATTCTCAACAAGTAGCACCAGCGATGTATCTGATTGCTGTTTGTGGGATGCTGCTGGCCTGGTTTGCCTACAATGCACTCCAAAAGTAATTCACTCGCTGCGTCAAGGCTATGTGACACGCTACGTAAACACATGCCCTGGTATTTCTTTAGAACTTATATTTATATAATGCCTTATCCTGTCTCTCAGAGAGCTTCATGTAGAATGAATTAATTTTGAAATGCAGTTCCTGTTTTTAAGTGGGACAGGCAACCAACGTTCATCTATTTTTTGGTGGTGTTGATTCAGGAAGGAATGTTGGCCAGGATATCGCGAGAACTCCCTCTTTTCTTTGACTAGTACAGTGATATGTTTGACATCCTCCTGAGCTATGGAACGGGTGGACATTTTGATTTAGAAATTCGATATTGATAAAACCTGCCGGTACCACCGAGGGCCAATGTTAACGGCGACTGAAATCGGTGCTAGTGGCTAATTAACATTGGCCCAGCGCTACACTCCGTGTGCAACGTGTTTTGGTGGGGTTAGTGCCAGCAGGAGGTTCCAATGTAGCGTGGCCATAGCGTCACTGCAGCAAGAACAGCCTGCTCTGAAAGTGAGCCTGTCATTTCAGAAATAGTTCGGTCTCTTAAAGGGAAACTGCCTTCTGAAATAAAGAAAATAAAAACCATGTAAAAATTGGCAGTTTTTAGCCCTTGCGGCTCAATTGGCGTCTGAAAAAAAATTAACATTAAAAATAATTCTTAAATGGGAACCTTCAGTTCTTAATGCTGAAATGCCTTCTGCACCTAAAATAATTGCTAAAAGTGCTTTAGCACTAACACGAATGGCTCAGCAAGCCAGGGAAGGGGCACCCAGGGTCTCGCACGCAGCACTCCAGTTTTGTGCAGGGGGTCAACAACTGCAAGAGAGGTCCTCCACGCACAAGGGCCAGGAAGCCCCCCCCCCAGAAAGAAGTATGCGGGACCTGATCACCGAGGCCATCACAGCCAGCAGTGTCGCCCCCACTGCCCAAAGATGCTTCATGACCTCAGATCAGTGGTCAAGATCAATGAATGCATCTTCAAAAGCTGTCTTCTACCAACTGCACCACTATCCTCACACACTGCTCATCGCACGACCCTGCACCCCCATAACTCACATATAGCAACATAGGAACATAGGAACAGGAGTTGGCCACTTGGCTCTTTAAGGCTGTTGCGCCATTAAATGAGATTATGGCTGATCTGCGACCCAACTCCAGAAACCTGCCTTTGGCTCATATCCCTTAATTCCTTTGGTTAACAAAAATCTACCAATCTCAGATTTAAAATTAACAATTGATCTTGCATCATTTGCCATTTGCGGCAGAGAGTTCCAAACTTCTACCACCCTTTATGTGTAGAAATGTTTCCTAATTTCACTCCTGAAAGGTCTGGCTCTAATTATTAGTGTATGCCCCCTAGTCCCAGACTCCCCAACCAACGGAAATAATTTCTCTGTATCAAACCCTATCTGTTCCCCTTAATACCTTTAAAAAACTTTGATCAGATCACCCCTTAACCTTCCAACTCCTAGGGAATACAACCCTAATTTGTGCAATCTCTCCTCGTAACTTAACCCTTGGAGTCCGGGTAACACTCTGGGAAACGTACACTGCACTCCTTCCAAGGTCGATATATCCTTTCTAAGGTGTGGTGCAGCATAACTTCAACCCCCTGGTATTCTAATCCTCCAGCTATAAAGGCCACAATTCCAGTAGCCTTTTTAATTATTTTCTGTACCGATTCATGACATTTTAATGATCTATGTACCTGGACCCCCCAAGTCTCTTTGGATCGCCACTGTCTTTAGCTTTTACATAAGAACATAAGAAATAGGAGCAGGAGAAGGCCATTTGGCCCCTCGAGCCTGCTCCGCTATTCAATAAGATCATGGCTTTGACCATTTAGAAAGTACCCTGTTCTATCCTTTTTAGGTCCAAAGTACATAAGAACATAAGAACATAAGAATTAGGAACAGGAGCAGGCCATCTAGCCCCTCTAGCCTGCTCCGCCATTCAACAAGATCATGGCTGATCTGGCCGTGGACTCAGCTCCACTTACCCGCCCGCTCCCCGTAACCCTTAATTCCCTTATTGGTTAAAAATCTATCTATCTGTGATTTGAATACATTCAATGAGCTAGCCTCAACTGCTTCCTTGGGCAGAGAATTCCACAGATTCACAACCCCCTGGGAGAAGAAATTCCTTCTCAACACGGTCTTAAATTGGCTCCCCCGTATTTTGAGGCTGTGCCCCCTAGTTCTAGTCTCCCCAACCAGTGAAAACAACCTCTCTGCCTCTATCTTGTCTATCCCTTTCATTATTTTAAATGTTTCTATAAGATCACCCCTCATCATTCTGAACTCCAACGAGTAAAGACCCAGTCTACTCAATCTATCATCATAAGGTAACCCCCTCATCTCCGGAATCAGTCTAGTGAATCGTCTCTGTACCCCCTCCAAAGCTAGTATATACTTCCTTAAGTAAGGTGACCAAAACTGCACGCAGTACTCCAGGTGTGGCCTCACCAATACCCTATACAGTTGCAGCAGGACCTCCCTGCTTTTGTACTCCATCCCTCTCGCAATGAAGGCCAACATTCCATTCGCCTTCCTGATTATCTGCTGCACCTGCAAATTAACTTTTTGGGATTCATGCACAAGGACCCCCAGGTCCCTCTGCACCGCAGCATGTTGTAATTTCTCCCCATTCAAATAATATTCCCTTTTCCTGTTTTTTTTCCCCCCCAAGGTGGATGACCTCACATTTTCCGACATTGTATTCAATCTGCCAAACCTTAGCCCATTCGCTTAACCTATCTAAATCTCTTTGCAGCCTCTCTGTGTCCTCTCCACAACCCGCTTTCCCACTAATCTTTGTGTCATCTGCAAATTTTGTTACACTGCACTCCGTCCCCTCTTCCAAGTCATCTATGTATATTGTAAACAGTTGTGGTCCCAGCACCGATCCCTGTGGCACACCACTAACCACCGATTTCTAACCCGAAAAGGACCCATTTATCCCGACTCTCTGCTTTCTGTTAGCCAGCCAATTCTCTATCCATGCTAATACATTTCCTCTGACTCCGCGTACCTTTATCTTCTGCAGTAACCTTTTGTGTGGCACCTTTTCGAATGCCTTTCGGAAATCTAAATATACCACATCCATCGGTACACCTCTATCCACCATGCTCATTATATCCTCAAAGAATTCCAGTAAATTAGTTAAACATGATTTCCCCTTCATGAATCCATGTTGCGTCTGCTTGATTGCACTATTCCTATCTAGATGTCCCGCTATTTCTTCCTTAATGGTAGCTTCAAGCATTTTCCCCACTACAGATGTTAAACTAACCGGCCTATAGTTACCTGCCTTTTGTCTGCCCCCTTTTTTAAACAGAGGCTTTACATTAGCTGCTTTCCAACCCGCTGGTATCTCCCAAGAGTCCAGAGAATTTTGGTAGATTATAACGAATGCATCTGCTATAACTTCTGCCATCTCTTTTAATACCCTGGGATGCATTTCATCAGGACCAGGGGACTTGTCTACCTTGAGTCCCATTAGCCTGTCCAGCACTACCCCCCTAGTGATAGTGATTGTCTCAAGGTCCTCCCTTCCCACATTCCTGTGACCAGCAATTTTTGGCATGGTTTTTGTGTCTTCCACTGTGAAGACCGAAGCAAAATAATTGTTTAAGGTCTCAGCCATTTCCACATTTCCCATTATTAAATCCCCCTTCTCATCTTCTAAGGGATCAACATTTACTTTAGTTACTCTTTTCCGTTTTATATATCGGTAAAAGCTTTTACTCTCTGTTTTTATGTTTTGCGCAAGTCTACTTTCGTAATCTATCTTTCCTTTCTTTATTGCTTTCTTAGTCATTCGTTTAAAATTTTCCCAATCTTCTAGTTTCCCACTAACCTTGGCCACCTTATACGCATTGGTTTTTAATTTGATACTCTCCTTTATTTCCTTGGTTATCCACGGCTGGTTATCCCTTCTCTTACCGCCCTTCTTTTTCACTGGAATATATTTTTGTTGAGCACTATGAAAGAGTTCCTTAAAAGTCCTCCACTGTTTCTCAATTGTGCCACCGTTTAGTCTGTGTTTCCAGTCTACTTTAGCCAACTCTGCCCTCATCCCACTGTAGTCCCCTTTGTTTAAGCAGAGTACGCTCGTTTGAGACACTACTTCCTCACCCTCAATCTGTATTACAAATTCAACCATACTGTGATCACTCATTCCGAGAGGATCTCTTACTAGGAGATCGTTTATTATTCCTGTCTCATTACACAGGACCAGATCTAAGATAGCTTGCTCCCTTGTAGGTTCTGTAACATACTGTTCTAAGAAACAATCCCGTATGCATTCTATGAATTCCTCCTGAAGGCTACCCCGTGTGATTTGATTTGACCAATCGATATGTAGGTTAAAATCCCCCATGATTACTGCCGTTCCTTTTTCACATGCCTCCATTATTCCCTTGATTATTGTTCGCCCCACCGTGAAGTTATTATTTGGGAGCCTATAAATAACGCCCACCAGTGACTTTTTCCCCTTACTATCTCAAATCTCCACCCACAATGATTCAACATTTTGTTCATTAGAGCCAATATCGTCTCTCACAACTGCCCTGATATCATCCTTTATTGACAGAGCTACCCCACCTCCTTTCGCTTCTTGTCTATCTTTCCGAATTGTCAGATACCCCTGTATGTTTAATTCCCAGTCTTGGCCACCCTGCAACCATATTTCTGTAAATGACCTCACATTTGCTTACATTGAAATCCATTTGCCACAGTTTTGCCCAGTCACTTAATCTATCGATATCCCTTTATAAATGTTATACTTTCATCCACACTGCCGCCTATCTTTGTGTCATCGGCAAATTTGAAGATATGGCTTTCTATGCCATCATCTAAGTCATTGATAAATACAGTGAATCGTTGAGACTTCAACACAGATCCCTGCGGGACACCACTAGTTATTCACCTAGCAACAATCTGCACCAAACACAAGGCACACGTCCCATTCCTAGCTTCCCCTCACCCCTTTAGAGATGTTGCTGGCCATTCGTGGCAGTAGCATAACTGAGCCCTTGGCCAGCAGTGGAGCTGAAAGGATACAAGATGTTGGTATCCTCATACATTATCCTCTTTCTCGCCTGTAGCTCTTGCTTTCCTGCTCTCCGATCACCACAACTTCACCCTTGTGCCATACTGGCCAGACAGTGGTGGAAGGAGGAAGGAGGAAAAGAAGAAGAAACACCATCACGTGATTTCACACTCCCAGCCACCAGCTCCTCAAGGCCGACCAGCAAGGCCTTTGCACGGTTATCCACTGAAAGTCAGCAGCCTTCCAGCAGCCACTGGTGTAGCATGGCGTGACATCAGTAGGGCCTGATAGTCTGCATCCCAGAGTACTTAAGGAAGTGGCCCTAGAAATAGTGGATGCATTGGTGATCATTTTCCAACAGTCTATAGACTCTGGATCAGTTCCTATAGACTGGAGGGTAGCTAATGTAACACCACTTTTTAAAAAAGGAGGGAGAGAGAAAATGGGGAATTATCGACCGGTTAGCCTGATATCAGTAGTGGGGAAAATGTTGGAATCAATTATTAAAGCTGAAATAGCAGCGCATTTGGAAAGCAGTGACAGGATCAGTCCAAGTCAGTATGGATTTATGAAAGGGAAATCATGCTTGACAAATCTTCTAGAATTTTTTGAGGATGTAACTACTAGAGTGGACAAGGGAGAACCAGTGGATGTGGTGTATTTGGACTTTCAAAAGGCTTTTGACAAGGTCCCGCACAAGAGATTAATGTGTAAAATTAAAGCATATGGTATTGGGGGTAATGTAATGATGTGGATAGAGAACTGGAAGCAGAGAGTAGGGATAAACTGGTCCTTCTCAGAATGGCAGGCAGTGACTAGTGGGGATGCCGCAGGGCTCAGTGCTGGGACCCCAGCTATTTACAATATACATCAATGATTTAGATGAAGGAATTGTGTGTAATATCTCCAGGTTTGCAGATGACACTAAGCTGGGTGGCTTGTGAGCTGTGAGGAGGATGCTAAGAGGCTGCAGGGTGACTTGGACAGGTTAGGTGAGTGGGCAAATACATGGCCAATGCAGTATAATGTGGATAAATGTGAGGTTATCCATTTTGGGGGCAAAAACATGAAGGCAGAATATTATCTGAGCGGCGACAGATTAGGAAAAGGGGAGGTGCAACGAGACCTGGGTGTCATGGTACATCAGTCATTGAAAGTTGACATGCAGGTACAGCAGGCGGTGAAGAAGGCAAATGGTATGTTGGCCATCATAGCTAGGGGATTTGAGTATAGGAGCAGGGAGGTCTTGCTGCAGTTGTACAGGGCTTTAGTGAGGCCCCACCTGGAATATTGTGTTAGTTTTGGTCTCCTAATCTGAGGAAGGACGTTCTTGCTATTGAGGGAGTGCAGCAAAGGTTCACCAGACTGATTCCCAGGATGGCAGGACTGACATATGAGGAGAGACTGGATCGACTGGGCCTGTATTCACTGGAGTTTAGAAGAATGAGAGGGGATCTCATAGAAACATATAAAATTCTGATGGGCTGGACAGGTTAGATGCAGGAAGAATGTTCCCGATGTTGGGGAAGTCCAGAACCAGGAGTCACAGTCTAAGGATACGGGGTAAGCCATTTAGGACTGAGATGAGGAGAAACTTCTCCATTCAAAGTTGTTAACCTGTGGAATTCTCTACCACAGAGAGTTGTTGATGCGAGATCATTAGATATATTCAAGAGGGAGTTAGATATGGCCCTGACGGCCAAAGAGATCAAGGGGTATGGAGAGAAAGCAGGAAACGGATACTGAGGTGAATGATCAGCCATGATCGTATTGAATGGTGGTGCAGGCTCGAAGGGCCGAATATCCTATTCCTGCACCTATTTTCTATGTTTCTATGATAGGCAAAGGCACACACAAGACACTCACTAAGGGAATATTAAGAGTGAAGAGTTGATTTCTTGATGTCATATTGCATGGATAGATGCATAAAGTTGGATTGGAAAGTTTGCTTTGTGGTGGCTTTTATTTCAGCATTATGGCCAAGAGGATACTGTGATGGTCAGTAACAGAGGGGAGGGAAGGGAAGGTGTGGGACAAATGTTGAAAGGGGATTTGGGGCTGTGGTCACTGGTACTGCAGGCAGATGATTCCCCGCCAGAAAAGGGCTGTCTGGGTTGCATCCTTCCTTCTGTGTCCTCCTCTTTTTTCTGCGAGCGGATAATGTAAATTTGAAATAAAAGCATAAAATGCTGGAAATACTCGGCAGGTCAGACAGCATCTCGACCTGAAACTTTAACTCTGTTTCTCTCTAAATGGATGCTGCCCGACCTGCTGAGTATTTCCAGCATTTTCTGTCTTCTCAGATGCCTTCCTTTACCATCCAAAGCCTTGCAACCATCCAGCAGCATTCCCTGTACACTTTAAAAAACTTTCAACTTTTAGCACCAAGCCACTACTTCAATAAAATAAAAAATAAATCCAGTCTAAAAGTTTCAATTCAAACTTACCTAAAAGATGTGTCCCCCTTTCAGAGCAAGCTTAGGACCCAGCGCTAAACTTAGCGTTAATGTCGAAGTTCGCAGAGTGTGACGTTAAGTGCATGCCGACTGACGTCAGTGCTAAGGCCCTCACCAAAATGGCGGCTGCCAAGACCTGCGTCAGAGTAGGACGCTAGAGTGGTGGCCGCTATTTTTCACCAGGATTCCAGCGATAACAGGGAGCAGTAAGAATCCCAATTTCTGGACTTTTATGTCTTATGTGAAGGGAAGTGCCGCCGAATATGCAATAGGTGTCATCCTTGGCTTAGTGGTAGCACTCTCGCCTATGCCAGAAGGTTGAGAGTTCCAAGTTCCACTCCAGAGACTTTAGCACAATTTAGGCCGACACTTCAGTGCAGTACTATGAGAGTACTGCCCTGTTGGAGGTGCTTTCGGATGAAATGCTAAATCAAGTCTACCTTCTCAGGTGAATGGAAAAGATCCCATAGCACTTTCGAAGAAGAGCAAGGGAGTTCTCCTCTGTGTTCTGGCCAATATTTATCCCTCAACCAACTTTACTAAAAACAAATTACCTGCTCATTATGTCATTGCTGTTTGTGGGACATTGCAGTCCTGCTGATGGTCTTGCAGGCCGGGACCACGCCGACTGACTACACTTCAAAAGTATCTTGTTAGTTCTAAAGCACTTTGGGCTGCCTGGAGGTTGTAATTGACGCTATACAACTGCAAGTATGTTCTTATGTTCTTTTGGCTTAGTACTGCACTGAAGTGTCAGACAAGATTATGGAAGTCTTGGGAGCGGGTTTTGAATCCACAACCTTTTGACTCAAATGTGACACCACTACCAATTAAGGCAAATGTTTGGCATCCTGAAACCCGAAAGTGTTCCAGCAATACCAATCTGACTTCAATCTGCCCAAAGCCTGTCCCCAAATGCTCTCAGTCCCTGATGGATAAAACAAAGCCATTGAGACAAGTGCAAGAACTTAATTAGAATCAGCTCGGTACAAGTGACATCGACAGAAGACTGCCCTCCACAATTCAAACTGCCAGTGAGCAACGTCACAGGAGATCTACTGGTCTCTTTTATTAAAAGAGAAGTACCAGGTTTAGTTGTGCAGTACCATCACAGACTGATGGAGCATTGGCATGTGTCCTTGACTCTCCCATAGCAGAGTTCCTGATCTCAGCCACCCTTTTGAGCTTTCCCACAGGGCAACAAAATTAAATTTGGCTGAAGGGGCACCCTGAATGTTTTCATCCCTGTCCAAGGGATCAATTTCAGAACAGTACTGGCAGAGGTCTGAGATTCTTAGTACAGCAGAGAATATAGTTCAAAAGCTTACCAGACTCCTCTGCACTGAAATGATCCAGTGGATTGTTAGCTGCATCTGGGTTCAGTAACATAAGTTTAAACTTGATCGCCTTTGCAGCAAAGCCCTCACTGCTTCTTCTCTGTTGCTCATCTTCTGGACAGGTGTACTTATCTGCATACACAATGTACCAAGTCTGAGGGTGCAGGAACTGGGAAATAGTTTGATTGCTTTCTACGTCGTCCAATGAAACTGAAACACAAAAACAACAAGTGGTATTTTTCTTTTGGAACAGTACCGTACAAGGAAGTACTGATGTGGAATTCAGTATCAGTTTTCTCTTAACAAAAGTATACACTGTACCAATTAATTATAGTATTTTAAACCAATTAGTAATTCATATTGTTTCCCCTTTCCTTCCGTCACACAGGTTTCAAGCAGTCCAGAGGTGACTATCCTCAGATTTTTAACTCCTCCTTGTGCAGTAAGATTTGGTGCTATCTGACGGGCCAGATTTCCGAGAGGTTTGCGACCGGTTTTCGCCGCGATTTGACCCTCCGCGGAAAACCTGGTCACAAAGCCTGGGTACCTGCTTGCAGCGGCGCTTTCAAGTACCGCCGGGGAGAGGTGCACTGACGTGGATTGCGTTTGTGATCGACTTTCCGCTTTCTCCCGACCCGTATGCCACACCCAGAACAGCGACAGGTCAAACCGTCGGTGCAGCCCTGCCATCAGCGGTAATTAAAGTTCTTATTTTACATTTTTTTTTGCAGTAATTCGCTCAATAAGGGTCTTGTAAATGTTTTTGGAATGTTCTTTTTTCCCTCCTCCCAAGCATTCACGGCGCAAACGACCCAGGACTAAAGTTGCTGAAACTTGTGTTTTGCGCCGAAAATGCTTGTGTATTGCCTCCCTTACTGATGACGTAAAGGCCAAAAGTTCAGTCTAAAAACGGTAGTGCAGCAAAAACAGTAAGTTTCATGTATCGCTACTATTTTCGCTGAAAAACCCCGAAAGCCAAAAATCTGGCCTGGCATCTCTTACTAAGCAGTAGCTAGGATTTGGTCAGTATGTAGAAAATCACAGTTGTAAATCCACTTCCGAATACTATGTTACTGTAATGGTTGGAGCTTCTTGACTGATTGTGGCCACCTTCGTTGTCATGATGTATTGCCACCACTGGGTGGCGTTTTCCGATTGGACAGAGACAGGCAGGAAGACAGAGGACAAAGAGAGAGAGAAAGCAGGAACCTGCCTCCATTTTAGCTAGAACTATCTGTAACTTTTGTTAATTAGAAACAAATCTTCTGTAGTAGCAAAACTTCCCAGAGTACAGTTATGTAAGTAACTTCTCCTTATCTAATCATTCTGGAATTATTGTATTTTTTCTTTGATGTACAGTAAGAGATAAGTAACTTCTCTTTATTGCTGGTTTTATTCGATTGTTACTGTTGTATTACAAGAATTCTAGATCTGTCTTTTAATCTTTATCAACGGTTTCACACTGTATTTATTAAAGGATTTGGAATCCGAAGCTCTGACCTTTAGCCATATTTCTTGTAGTGTTGAAGCTAGCTGGAGAATCAGAGTTATCGCTCGATGTTGCTACACTCTGACAGAAACCAGTACAGTTACCCTACCCCTTTACTATTCTAAAAATGCAATTACTATACCACAAGGATCTGATCCTTGATTATTTCTGTGTTATATGATATATACAACTTTATATTGAACCTTTAATGTTGAAAAGGGATTTCACAGAGGTGTAATCAGAACTAAATGTACACTGAGCCAAAGGAAGAGATATTAGGAGAGGTGACCAAAGCTTGGTCAAAGTGGGTTTTAAGGAGGGTCTTAAAGGAGGCGAGGGAGATGGTATATATTAAAAATGAACTGAAGAATGGTCAAAGATGCACAATGAAAAAAATCTATGCTATACTTTTGTTAGGGAAACATGATTAACTTGAAAATTATATTACTATTATCGCTTACATTGGTAAGCTTGTGCGAGTTCCTTCTCTGCTTTGTCTCAAGTCCAAATTGAATAATGTACTTTAATCATTGTGTCACAAGTGCATCCAGTTTATTTTTCATTTTCTATACCAGCCATCCTTCTGCAAATTATGATATTCTGCAATTTTAAATGGAGAGCTATCACCAATGTAAAAGTGGGTCCCTGCTGCCTTTGGAACAGTGATGGCTGATTTAGTGCACTGGATGCAAGGACAACCACAAGTTTGGCATCAGCTGCCCTCTAATGTAGAAGTTCCTAGAACCAATATGCCCAAAATCCAGAAAGGGCTTTACAGACTTCAGTCCTTCGATCACATTTATTGCGTACACAGAACTGCAAGTAAAACACTCTGCTGGAATATATTGGCTTTGGGAAACAACTGTTGTCAATTAACATTAATCTGTTCTCTTCATCATTAAGTTTATAAGAATATTGCTGTTTATAGTTTGTTCAAAGGACACTTGGGTGGCTAAATTTGATAGCCCCTGAAAAAGGGCGTGAGGATTGCAATGCGCGATTAACCCACGTCCATTAATTGAAACGCCTACTTTGTGCTGCCAGCTCAAGATAATGATTTGTGTGTGCAGCCAGCACTAACCGCGCTGTCGATTGGCTGTACGCATCAGCAGGAGACCCAAAATCGTGAGAGGCTAGCACCAGTTAAAGCTTTCTTGCACCTCTTAAAGAGGAGGTGTATTGTGGCTGGAGCAGGTGCTGGCAGTCGTTCTACAACTGAATCTGACCTGGGAAACAGGAATGGCACAACACGGGAGAGCATGGGCTCCAAGGTTTTCCGATGCTGCACTGGAGGCATTGGTGGATGAGGTGGAAAGATGGATCGATGATAGAGCACACTATTGGCATGCTGAAACAATGTATCCAGTGCCTTTTTCCTTTTAGATATCAAAGAGATGCACCCTCCCTCTTCCAGCAGCTTGTCCTGCTCTGCATGGCCTTTGCTCAGTCTGCAAATCATGCTGTACTCTATAAGGGGAATTCCTACTATTGGACACATGTCTGGCAGCAAGTGGTTTGTGCGGAAGCCCTGGAAGTCAGGAAAAAGTCCTTCAGCACCTGCCACACCACGCCCTGTAGAGTTTGGCACCTTTAACCAACTACAGAAAGCACCAAACACCTGTAGAAGCGTACCAACAGCCAGAAGAAATCAACAGCAACTCATCATCACAGGCAGTTCCTCGAATGAGGATGACTTGCTTCCAGGAGTTCACAGGTATTTCGATGAAGGACCTGATGTTCCAGTCCTGAACTCCAATTGAGGGGGTGGAAGATGCCTGTGGGTGGATTTTTTTAACGTGTGGTGACTGTTGCACATCAGCCACCACACGGGGTTGACAGAGCTCAGCCTTTATCCAGTGGCAAGGGTTAACCAGGACGACTGGAGATCAGCTCTGCTGCATGCACCTAGTATGCACACATATCGCAGTGTGGGCTGGGCCCGTGCTGCCCCTGGGTCCTTGGCTCTTCGGGGCCCCGTACCCATATCTGTCACACCTCCGCCATGATCTCTCGCTGCACCTCCACCATAAACATTCACCGCATCTCGCCACAAACCACTCATCCGCCCCGACCTTCTCGCTCCTCTGTACCTGGGTCCTGCCGATGTTCCTGCCCACGCTCCAAACCGACGACCAGGGTTTTGATGACGTCACCCAGTCGCCCATCTCAGAATCGTCGCACACTTGGAGCAGCTCCCGCTGGAGGATTGAGTGGTCTGCCGTTCCAGCTCTTTTATAGCCCGACCTGCGGAGGTTTTCTCTCGTAGCTCGGGGGGGCCACGATGTCCCAGGGCCCGCACTCCAGCTCTTCTATAGCCCGACCTGTGGAGCTGTTCTCCGCAGGTAGGGGGGGGGAGGGGGGCACGATGTCCCAGGGCCCGCACTCCAGCTCTTCTATAGCCCGACCTGTGGAGCTGTTCTCTGCAGGTAGGGGAGGGGGAGGGGGGCACGATGTCCCAGGGCCCATCGCTCCGCAGGTCGTGCTATAAAAGAGCTGTAGCGGCGGGTCCTGGGACATCGTGGCCGCCCCGATCTGCGAGAGAACAGCAACAGCAACTAATCTGTAAGTAACTGATGATCCCTGTAAATAGCGCTTGAGGGGTCCATCCTGCTGCTGAACATGTGTTCAGCTGCGCAAGGTTAAGAGAGGCCATTAGCTGGAGCTTCAGTTCCAAAATGGCAGCACTGGCATCAAATCAGTGTTGCATGCTAATTGACGTTATGATCCAACTTCTCTGCAGACCTCTGATGGATGTTCAGAGTGAGTGCACCAATGCGCTCACTAATATGGCATGATTCGTCCAAGAAGTGTGCTCTAAGAGTACTTATAGCGCTCCAAAAAGAAGCACTATGGATCCAAATTTTGCACCAGCTAATTACTTACTTTCTATTGGTCTTCACAGTAGAGGAAGCAGATAAAGTACCAGAGTTACGAGGAAAAAAATGAAGGGGATGATCTTACTAGATTTAATATCAGTAAAAAAAGGTCATGGCGAAAATAAATGAAACTAAGGACAGACTGAGACCATAATAGTAACAAAATTGTCATTTGGAAGAACATGGGTTAATAAATGACAGATAACATGGATTTGTGAAAGGCAAGTCCTAGCTGACTAACTCGACTGAGTTCTTTGATTAAATAACTGAGGGTAGATGAAGGTAGTGCAGTTGATGTGCAGGGACTTTCAAAAAGTGTTTGATAAAGTGCCACATAATAGACTTAGTTAGCAAAATTATAGCCCATGGGATTGTAGCCCAGGGGATGACAGGGCAAGTGACAGTGTGGGTATGAAATTGGCTGCAAAACAGAAAGCAGAGGATTTGAGTATAGGAGCAGGGAGGTCTTACTGCAGTTATACAGGGCCTTGGTGAGGCCTCACCTGGAATATTGTGTTCAGTTTTGGTCTCCTATTCTGAGGAAGGATGTTCTTGCTATTGCAGCAAAGGTTCACCAGACTGATTCCTGGGATGGCAGGACTGACATATGAGGAGAGACTGGATCGACTGGGCCTGTATTCAATGGAGTTTAGAAGGATGAGAAGGGATCTCATAGAAACATATAAAATTCTGATGGGACTGGACAGGTTAGATGAAGGAAGAATGTTCCCGATGTTGGGGAAGTCCAGAACCAGGGGACACAGTCTAAGGATAAGGGGTAAGTCATTTAGGACCGAGATGAGGAGAAACTTCTTCACTCAGAGAGTTGTTAACCTGTGGAATTCCCTACCGCAGAGAGTTGTTGATGCCAGTTCATTGGATATATTCAAGAGGAAGTTAGATGTGGCCCTTACGGCTAAAGGGATCAAGGGGTATGGAGAGAAAGCAGGAAAGGAGTACTGAGGTGAATGATCAGCCATCTTATTGAATGGTGGTGCAGGCTCGATAGGCTGAATGGCCTACTCCTGCACCTATTTTCTATATTTCTATTAGTGAATGGCTGTTTTTCAGACTAGAGGGAAGTATACAGTGGTGTGCCCCAGGACCACTGCTGTTTTTGATATATATGAATGTGCTGTACTTGGGTATAGGTAGCATCATTTCAAATCTTGCAGATGACACAAAGTTTGGCAATATAGTAAACAGTGAAGAGGATAGTGGCAGACTTCAGGAGGACACAGACAGACTGGTGAAATAGACAGACATGTGGTGGATGAAAGTTAATGCAGAAAAGTGCAGAAGTGATGCATTTTGGAAGGAAAAATGATGAGAGGTAGTATAAACAAAATGAACAATTTTAAAGGGGGCGCAGGAACAGACACACCTGGGATGTTCACATACACAACTCTTTAAAGGTGACAGGACAAGTTGATAAAACGGTTTCAAAAGCATATGGACTTTATAAATGGAGGCATAGAGCAAGGAAGTTACACAAAATCTTTCTAAATCACTGGTTACAATTCAGCTGTGTCCAATTCTGGGCACCACACTTTACAAAGGATGTCAAGGCCTTGGAGAAGGGGCAGAGGAGATTTATTAGAATGGTTCCAAGGGTGAGGCGTTTCCGTTATCTGGAGAGATTAGAGAAACTGGGATTGCTCTCTGGGGGTTTGATAGAGTAGATAGGGAGAAACTTTCCAATGCAGGAAGGTTGGTAACCAGAGAACACAGAGTTAAAACAATTGGCAAAGAAACAAGGAGGGAGATGAAGAGAATTTTTTTTATACAGTGAGCTGTTATGATCTGGAATACGTTATCTGAATAGGTAATGGACGAAGATTCAGTAGTAACTTTCAAAAAGTAATTGGATTGAACCAGACAGTTTGCAACCTTGGCGGGAATCTTCCCAGCCCTGCGAGTGCGGGCCCAATGGTGGCGATCCCGCTCTGAGCCCACCTCTGTGTGAGTTTCTGACCTGTCAGACCTGCGTTCGGATAGCAGACCCAACACCAAGCGGTGGGACAGGTAATTATCATTAAAAAGGTATTTAAAAGCTCGTTAAGAGGCTTAAAAGCAGGCACTTACAATTTTATCAACCTTTTGACGGGTTTGCCATGCCGACGGAGAACACACCAAATAGGTAGAGTTAGGTTCTCAGTGACTCTCTGTTGCTTTGGCTAGTTGACAGATGCAGAAGTGGTATAAAAGCTACCATTTCACAGTTGTTCACTTTCCAATGTCAGAAGCTGAAGCCTTCAGGGTTTGGAAGAGACGTTTGAGCTGTATGCAGGTTGGAAGTGTTTGCAGTGAACTCTCTATCCACTGTCACCTCCTTGGAGCAACCTCTCTCACCAGTGACAGATCGCTTCTGTCATCTCAACCTCATCTGCCATCTATTCCAGCAGCATCCTTGAAAAAATCTCACCTTGAGCCTTAGAATCCCACCACGATCAGCCCCAACACCAGCATTTCTGAACACACCAACACCAACCTTCTCCGCAATCACCTGATGCTGCACAGGACACAGGGCATCAGCACCCGACCACATTGCTGCCCGGGGGGCCAGGAATGACCTCACCATGGCCACATTTATTTCACTTGATGCTGTACACCCTGACTGCCACATGATGCACCAGGTTGGCACCACCCCACACCAGCTCCATAAAGCATCCCTACAATGCCCAACCCATTCCTTTCACACTCATCACCATTGCGGGGGGTAACCTTATGTCTCACCATTCACTACAACTCACTAAGCCACTTCCAAAGGTGCTCACAAATCTGTCCAAGAACACAAAGTGCTGAAAATAAAGATTTCAATGTTTGACAACAGATCAACATTAACTATACATGAACTTTGGCTAAAGGACCCAAGTGCCTACCCTTGTGTGCTGTTAGTTGGTGTGATTGGACTAGGATGAGGGTGAGTGTGAGGGGTGGCTAGTGAGATGGGGAAGTGATAATGTAGAGAGAGAGGGATGGGTGGAGGTGCAAGGTAAGTTGGTGTGAGTAAGGATGTGCAGGAGTAGGGTAGGGAAGGCAGAGTGATGGGGATGTGATGAGAGGCACAGCAGGATGAGGTTGAGTGTGGCTTTGCAGTAACGTTTTGTGATCCACTGAGATCATTGAAAGGTTTGTGCCACTGCAGCCTGGTCCTCCTGACCACATCCCTGCTTGTGTCCTCCTGTGCAATGTGCAACCAGGTTGCATTGGTGTCCTGGGGAGGTCTCTTCTGCCCATTGGAAGGGAAGAGAACCTCCCTGCGTGTTGTGACTCCCTCTAAAAGCATCCGGAGGGAGTGATGGGAGAGCCTGGGTGCAGCCGTGCCCCTCTGTGCCGTGAGTGTCAGTGTTTGCAGCACCTCAATGCTGTAGAACACTGACAGCACAACTATCAAAAGCATTGTGGGCATTTTCCCTTTAAGGAAACCGGCTGATGACGCTTCGACGTCATCAGACAGGCGTCCTCTTAATTGGCCGGGACCCTCACAGGGCGGGCTTAACAAGCTCCACCATCGGAAGATTCGGGACAGGGAGCGGGTTTACCACATGCCACCGACCCCGGCCGCATTTGACCCGGAGCTGAGCTTCCGACCCCATATCCTCTCCATGTCAAAGACCAGCTACTTTCACCTCCGTAATATTGCCATCTCCACCCCTGACTCAGCTCATCTGCTGCTGAAATCCTCATTCATGCCTTTGTTACCTCTAGACCTGACTACTCCAATGCTCTCCTGGTCAGCCTCTCAATTGGACAATTGGACCCTTGGTAAACTTGCCCTAATCCAAAACTCAATTTTAAAATTCTCATCCTGGTTTTCAAATCGCTCCATGGCCTCTCCATCTCTGTAACCTCCTTCAGCCCCACAACCCTCTAAGATTTCTGTACATCCCCGATATTTAGCGCTCCACCATTGACAGCCATGCTTTTAGCTGCCTAGGCCAGAAACTCTGGAATTCCCTTCCTAATCCTCTCTGACTCTCTATTCTCTGTTAAGACACTTCTTAAAATCCACCTCTTTGACCAAACTTTAGGTCCCCTACACTATTGTGCCGAAAATTGTGGCCTGTCCGGGTGCGTACGATATGCGCACGGACCTGAAGAGGCCGCACAAACACCACTTCTCAGCGCGCGATGCGCATGCGCCAAGAACCAGCTTTTCCGATCTGTCAAAATTCTTTTGACAGATCCAACGCATCCTCAGGAGAAAGACATCCGCAGGGCAGAGATTGGGCTATTTGCCCAGCGAATGTCCTTCAAACTCTTATGCCTGGTAATAGCCTACTTTTACTAGCTTTAAAGTTTTAAAACATAGAAAAATGAAATTTAATCACTCATTTTTATATTAAAAACCCTGTCCATTAAGGTAAGTTTATTTTTAACCCTATTAAAACACATTAAAAAAAGTTAATTACATTCAATTTCAATTGATTTTAAATATATGAAGTGTTTTTTTAATTTATTGTGTTGTGTTCCTTGTTTTAGGGAGGTATTTGCATTGATAGTAATGGGAGCTCGTAGAAACGGACCTCCCATCATTAGCAATGAGAATAGCAGATAGTGACTCCAGGCTGCACAAATGCTCCCGGAGGCCATGTTCCCGCACGCTGCACACTGAATGGAGGCCTCCGACCGCAATCCTACGTTTCTCCGGGACCACCAGGTATTTTCGTTAAAAATGTTGGGTTGGAGGCGTTCGTCCGAAGGAAGCCTCCGACCACAATTTCCCCCCCAATATTTCCTTAGGTCGCTCATGTCAAATTTTGTTTGTTAACGATCCTTTGAATCGGCGTGGGACGTTTTATGATGTTAAATGCACTATATAAATGTAAGTTGTTCTGCTTGGATCTCTACTTAATAAGAATATTTTGCAGGACTATGTGGAAAGAGCCAGGAAGTGGCATTAATTGGTATCTCTTTCAGAGAGCTGGTACAAGCATGATGGGCTGAATGCCCTCCTTCTGTGCTGTATGATTCCACAATATTTCTTATGCTCTTATGTAAATCTTCAGAAATTAATGGTTTCCACCCCAGGGGATTAAAAGAACTAGGAGAGAAATTTGTAGATGCTCCAGTCATGATCTTCCAAAACTCTAGATTCAGGAATTGTACACATGGATTGGAAAATTGCTAATGTCCCTACGTTTTTTTAAGAAGGGTAGGAGAGTTAGGTAACTTTTTTTTTTAGGTAAATAAATATGGATGTTAGTTATAGGTTTTCCAGAAGGCATTCAAAAAGGTTTCATACAAGGGATCGTTAACAAATTTGAGAGTGTATGGAACTGGACGCAAACTATTGGTATGGGCAGGGAATTAGTTCGGAGGTAGGAGACAGAGAGTAGAGGCTATGTACTCAAACTGGCAGGATGTGACACGTGGTGTCCCCCAGGGATCTGTACTGCGGCTTCAGCTTTTCACTAGATTTATAAACGACTTGGACACAGGAATAAAGAGCTACCTCGCCAAGTTTGCTGATAACACGAAGTTAGCTGGCACCGTAAATAGTTTAGATGGGAGCAGAAAGTTGCAAAAGGCAGTTTTGTGGAGTTTAACGTGGGAAAATGTGAGGTCATCCACTTTGGAGCCGAGAAAGATAGATCAGAATCTTTTCTAAATGGTGAGAAGCTGGAACTGTGGAGGAGCAGAGCGACTTAGTGGTCCATGTACTGAATTACTTTTTTATGCAGCGAGTGGTTAGCATCTGAAATGCACTGCCTGAAAGGGTGGTGGAGGCAGATTCAATCGTGCCTCTCAAAAGGGAATTGGATAAGTATCTGAAGGAAAACAATTGCAGGGCTACAGGAAAGGGCAGGGGAGTGGGACTAATTGAAGTGCTCTTGCAGAGAGCCGGCACGGGCTCAATCATTTTTTGCACCTTCTACAGTGCCTCGATTATTTCTATATGGAGACCAGAACTGACCACAGTACTCTGTGTGGTCTAACCAAGGTTCTATACAAGTTTAATATTGTTTCTCTGCTTTTCATAAAATCATAGGGCTAGAATTTCCAGTGTTTCACCGCCTGGTTTCTCGGCGGTATTGGCCATTTTGGACGAGAACGGGGTCGGCGAGAAATTCCCCAGCTGAGGTACGCGGGCGGTTTCGAGGTACCGCTGGGGAGCAGACCGCCGGGCGTGCACCGTCTACAGATCGCCCCTGGCGTGGTTTTAGGCTCAACAGTGACCCGTAGGCGAGTATAAAAAAAACGCCCATGAGAATCAGCAAAGCTGGGCAGTAGGTGAGTAGCTCTGTAAGAAAAGGGTAATTGTTTTTTTACTAATTATTTTTAAACTCTCTTGTAGTGATTTCAGTGAAAAAGGTCCCGAGAATGTTGTTATGGTTTTTTATTTTAAATTTTTTGAAAAAAATATTGTGTGTGTTTTTCTCCTCCTAGGCCCAACCCGCAGCCTCGGTGTAAATTTTTAGTAAATTCATCAATTATTGCCCATTTTCTTTAAGAACTGACCAATCGGCCCAAAATTCCACTTTTTCACCCAGAATCAGGGTGCAACACCCATTTTTTTCGCTGGGTGGATTTTTTTCTTTTTTGGGGGGAAGTTTTCGCCGGCAATAACATTGGGAATCTTAGCGATCGGGGGCTGGCGGGTTGTTTGGAAATTCTCGCCCATAGAAACTTACAGCACAGAAGCTGGCCATTCGGCCCGCCTTGCCTGTGCTGGCTCTTTGAAAGACAGTCGTGTTTAGTCCCACACCTTCACTTTTTGTCTGTAACCCTGTAAATCCCTCGTCCAGTACATGTCTAACTCCCTTTTAAAATTATTTATGGAATCAGATCCTACCACCTTTCCAGGTAAAGCATTCCAGATCCCGACAATGCTCAGTGAAATATTTCCCCTCATCTCCCCTCTGGATCTTTTGGCAATGATTTTAAATCTGTGACCTCTGGTTATTGACCCACTCATCAGAGGGAATTTTATCAAAACTTCTCATCAGCTTGAAAACCTCCATTAGGTCACCTCCTCACCTTCTCTGTTCCAAGGAGAACAGTCCAATTTTTCCAATCTCTCATAACTGAAGTCCCTTGTCCCTGGCAGTATCCTGGTATACTGCCTCTATACCTCTCTGAGGCCATTACATCTTTCTTGAAGTGTGGTGCCCAGAATTCTCATCGAAACTCCAGCTGAGGCCTAACCAGTGATTTATAAAGTTCCAGCATGATCTCTTTGCTTTTCTATTCTATGCCTCTATTAACATAGAAACATAGAAAATAGGTGCAGGAGTAGGCCATTCGGCCCTTCGAGCCTGCACCACCATTCGATATGATCATGGCTGATCATTCACCTCAGTACCCCTTTCCTGCTTTCTCTCCATACCTCTTGATCCCTTTAGCTGTAAGGGCCATATCTAACTCCCTTTTGAATATATCTAACGAACTGGTCTCAACAACTTTCTGTGGTAGAGAATTCCACAGGTTCATAATTCTCGGAGTAAAGAAGTTTCTCCTCATCTCGGTCCTATATGGCTTACCCCTTATCCTTAGATTGTGGCCCCTGGTTCTGGACTTCTCCAACATCGGGAACATTCTTCCTGCACCTAACCTGTCCAATCCCGTCAGAATTTTATATGTTTCTATGAGATCCCCTCTCATCCTTCTAAATTCCAGTGAATCATCATAGGCAGTCCCTTGGGATTGAGGAAGACTTGCTTCAACTCTTAGCATGAGTTCTTAGGTGACTGTACAGTCACCTTACGAGAACCACAGTTTCTGTCACAGGTGGGACAGATAGTCGTTGAGGGAAAGGGTGGGCAGGTAGCCTGGTTTGCCGCACGCTCCTTCCGCTGCCTGCGCTTGATTTCTGCATGCTCTCGGCGACGATACTTGAGGAGCTCAGCGCCCTCCCGAATGCACTTCCTCCACTTCGGGCGATCTATGGCCAAGGACTCCCAGGTGTCAGTGGGGATGTTGCACTTTATCAGGGAGGCTTTGAGGGTGTCCTTGTAACGTTTCCTCTGCCCGCCTTTGGCTCGTTTGCTGTGGACGAGTTCCGAGTAAAGCACTTGCTTTGGGAGTCTCGTGTCTGGCATGTGAACTATATGGCCTGCCCAGTGGAGCTGATCAAATGTGGTCAGTGCTTCAATGCTGAGGATGTTGGCCTGGACAAGGACGCTAATGTTTGTGCAACTGTTGTCGCAGGGGATTTGCAGGATCTTGTGAAGACATCGCTGGTGGTATTTCTCTAGCGACTTGAGGTGTCTACTGTACATGTCCACGTCTCTGAGCCATACAGGAGGGCGGGTATTACTACGACCCTGTAGACCATGAGCTTGGTGACAGTTTTGAGGGACTGATCTTCAAACACTCTTTTCCTCAGGCGGCCGAAGGCTGCACTGGCGCGCTGGAGGCGGTGTTGGATCTCATCATCAATGCCTGCTCTTGTTGATAGGAGGCTCCCGAGATAAGGGAAGTGCTCCACGTTGTCCATGGCCACGCTGTGGATCTTGATGTTTGGGGGGGCAGTGCTGTGCAGCGAGGACAGGCTGGTGGAGGACCTTTGTCTTACTAATGTTTAGCGTAAGGCCTATGCTTTCATACGCCTCGGTAAATACGTTGACTATGTCCTGGAGTTCAGCCTGTGTGTGTGCACAGGTGCAGGCGTCGTCCGGGTACTGTAGCTCGACGACAGAGGTTGGAGTGGTCTTGGACCTGCCCTGATAAGCCTAGTCGATCCAGTCTTTCTTCATATGTCAGTTCTGCCATCCTGGGAATCAGTCTAGTGAACCTTCGCTGCACTCCCTCAATAGCAAGAATGTCCTTCTTCAGATTAGGAGATCAAAACTGAACACAATACGCAAGGTAAGGCCTCACCAAGGCCCTGTACAACTGCAGTAAGACCTCCCTGCTCCTATACTCAAATCCTCTTGCTATGAAGGCCAACATGCCATTTGCCTTCTTCACCGCCTGCTGTACCTATATGCCAATTTTCAATGACTGATGTACCATGACACCCAGGTTTCGTTGCATCTCCCCTTTTCCTAATCTGCCACCATTCAGATAATAGTCTGCCTTCCTGTTTTTGCCACCAAAATGGATAACCTCACACTTATCCACATTATACTGCATTGCCATGCATTTGCCCACTCACCTAACCTGTCCAAGTCATCCTGCAGCCTCTTAGCATCCTCCTCACAGCTCACAGTGCCACCCAGCTTAGTGTCATCTGCAAACTTGGAGATATTACATTCAATTCCTTCGTCCAAATCATGAATGTATATTGTAGCTGGGGTCTCAGCACTGAACCTTGCGGTACCCCACTAGTCACTGCCTGCCATTCTGAAAAGGACCCGTTTATCCCTACTCTCTGCTTCCCGTCTGCCAACCAGTTCTCTATCCACGTCAGTATAATACCCCCAATACCATGTGCTTTAATTTTGCACACCAATCTCTTGTGTGAGACCTTGTCAAAAGCCTTTTGAAAGTCCAAATACACCACAACCACTGGTTCTCCCTTGTCCACTCTACTAGTTACATCCTCAAAAAAATTCTAGAAGATTTGTCAAGCATGATTTCCCTTTCATAAATCCATGCTGACTTGGACCAATCCTGTCACTGCTTTCCAAATGCGCTGCTATTACATCTTTAATAATTGATTCCAACATTTTCCCCACTACAGATGTCAGGCTAACCAGTCTATAATTCCCTGTTTTCTCTCTCCCTCCTTTTTTAAAAAGTGGGGTTACATTATCTACCCTCCAATCCACAGGAACTGATCCAGAGTCTATAGAATGTTGGAAAATGACAACCAATGCATCCACTATTTCTAGGGCCACTTCCTTAAGTACTCTGGGATGCAGACTATCAGGCACTGGAGATTTATCGGCCTTCAATCCCATCAATTTCCCCAACACAATTTCCTGACGAATAAGGATTTCCTTCAGTTCCTTCTTCTCGCTAGGCTCGCAGTCCCCTAGTATTTCCGGAAGGTTATTTGTGTCTTCCTTAGTGAAGACAGAACCAAAGTATTTGTTCAATTGGTCTGCTATTTCTTTGTTCCCCTTTATAAATTCACCTGATTCTGACTGCAAGGGACCTACATTTGTCTTCACTAATCTTTTTCTCTTCACATATCTATAGAAGCGTTTGCAGTCAGTTTTTATGTTCCCTGCAAGCTTACTCTATTTTCCCCCTCCTAATTAAACCCTTTGTCCTCCTCTGTTGAATTCTAAATTTCTCCCAGTCCTCAGGTTTGCTGCTTTTTCTGGCCAATTATATGCCTCTTCCTTGGTTTTAACACTATCCCTAATTTCCCTTCTTAGCCACGGTTGGGCCACCTTCCCCGTTTTATTTTTTACGCCAGACTGGGATGTAGAATTGTTGAAGTTCATCCATGTGATCTTTAAATATCTGACATTGCCTATCCACCGTCAACCCTTTAAGTATCATTCGCCAGTCTATCCTAGCCAATTCATGTCTCATACCATCGAAGTTACCTTTCCTTAAGTTCAGGACCCTAGTCTCTGAATTAACTGTGTCGCTCTCCATCTTGATGACGAATTCTACCATATTATGGTCACTCTTCCCCAAGGGGCCTCGCACAAGATTGCTAATTAATCCTCTCTCATTACACATCACCTAGTCTAGGATGGCCAGCGCTCTCGTTGGTTCCTCGACATTTTGGTCTAGAAAACCATCCCTTATACACTGCAGGAAATCCTCCTCAACCGTATTTATAAACCCAAGTAAACCATATGCTTTTTTAATGACCTTATCAATTATTATTTGGGTGCCGGGCTGCCGGCCCAGTCCCACGCTGCCGGCCCAGTCCCACGCTGCCCTGGTGCCCAGTAGAGGCCAGAGGCCTTGCAGAGTGCGCAGCGGCTCTCCACTTTAAGCGAAGGGGAGGGGTATTGAAGCGCGTCAGTGCTACACGGAGCATCTGCGTGGCATTTGAGTCACACTCCAGTAGCGCCCCGGGAAACGCCCCCAAAGGTAGTGGAGTGTGAGAGATTGCGCTCCTCTTCCTTTGAGGGGTGGTAAGCCAAATTTAGTGGCAGGACTTGGGCGCCGAGCGCAGAAAGTCCCATCCCCAGATGGTCATCGCCCACAATCAGGGTGCAGGGCAATTTTGCCCCTAAATTACATATCTGCTGCAAAAGGATTTATCCCCTGAGATGTCTGCGCTCCTCTAATTCTGACCTCTTCAGCATCCATCCCTGATTATAATCGCTCAACCATTGGAGGCCATGCCTTCAGCTGTCAATGCCCCGAGCTCTGGAACTCCCTCCCTAAACCTCCCCACCACTCTTTCCTCCATTAAGATGCTCCTTGAAACCTACTTCTTTGACCAAGCTTTTCTGCCCTAATTTCTCCATATGTGGCTTGGTGTCAAATTTTGTTTTATAATGTTCTTGTGGAAGCGCCTGGAGACGTTTTTCAATGTTAAAGGTGCTACGTAAATACAAGTTGTTGTTGTATTTAACATCCAAAAAAGAACCATAATCACATCACTGCTGCCACACTGCATAAAAACCTAGATTAGCAAGCATTAGTTTGATTGTCGAGACTTTTGACATGGCTAAATTGTAGGGTTTTGTTTTGACACTGCAAAATTGTAGGGTTTTGTTTGCTCAGTGCAAGCAGCATTTGTATAATAACAATTCATCAGTTCTACATAATTAAGCATCACCTTGATCAATAGCTTTGAAATGCTATTAAATAGGATTTGCAATTTCTTGACATCAAAGGCTGATTATCTTTTGCTTCATGAAAATAAATGTTTGCCTTTCATTTTCTGTTGTAACCTTTTAAACAATGCTGTTTCAATCATTGCTGAAGAAAGGCCTCTTGACAAGGCCAAGTATTATTGTGGCAAAATAAAAGAAAACATGGCATGCATATTCTATGTTGGTATAATTAGCCATTGACGACAGCTCCTGAATAACAGTTATTCAGTGCTCAAAAGCTAATTTCACAATCAAAGAGGTGCAAAGGAAATTGAACTTAATACACATTGTCCAAAAACAATTACACAATGAAATTCTGACAATAAATATCAAATAAAGAAGTTTGTGAAAAACTAAACAATTGCAGTTTTCTGAAGTAGATCTGTGTGAATTATAAAAAGGACATTATATATTTATTTATTCAAATGCTGCTTTTAATTTTGCACAGAGACAATAAAATTTCAAGCATAAATCTTTTAATAAACAAAACATTCTCTTTCTCCCCACTCCTTTTCCATCTTCTCTGGCTTTTACAATTAGAACTAGGCATATAACAAAGCTGTGTGCTTGGCCACTTTTTTGTAATTTAACAAATACTGCTATTTTATGAATCATTCTTTAAGCTTACATAAAGTAAAGGGAATTAACTCATTTGTACTACAGTATATTCAAAACATTCTTATTTCAAGCCTACTGCACTAATTTAAAATAAAAGTGAAATGCTGCAAATGCTGGAAATCTGAAATAAAAACAGAAAGCTGAAAAGACTGCAAGACAAGCAGCACCTGTGGAGAAAGAAACAGAGTTAACGTGTCATACCGACGACCTTTCATCAAAATGGGCAGATGTTCGAGGCGAACAACTTTTCAGCAAGTGTAGAGCCAGGATAGCACAAAAGGGAGAGGTACCTGTGATAGGGTGGAGGGCAGGAGTGATTAAATAACTGAAGTAATGATGATGCAAGGCAAAAGGAGATGAATCACAGAATGGAATAATGCAGCACAGGAGGTGGCCATTCGGCCCATCGAGTCTGTGCCCGATCCTTCAAAGAGCAATCCAGTCAGTCCCACTCCCCGCTCTTTCCCCATTTCCCTGCAATTTTTTTCTCCTTCAAGTATTTATTCCATTCCTTGTTGAAGGCTGCTATTGAATCTGTCTCCACCACCCTATCAGGCAGTGCGTTTCAAATTCTAACTACTCACTGTGTAAAAAGGTTTCCCCTCATGTCACGTCTGGTTATTTTGCCAATCACCTTAAACCTGTACCCTCTGGTTATTGACCCTTCAGACACTAGAAACAGTGTCTCTTTATTTACTCGATCTAAACCATTCATGGTTTTAAACACCTCCATCAAATCTCCTCTTAGCCTTCTCTGCTCTAAGGAGAACAATCCCAGCTTCTCCAGTCTATCCACGTAACTGAAGTCCCTCATCCCTGGAACCATTCTAGTAAATCTCCTCTGCATCCTCTCTAAAACCTTCATGTCCTTCCTAAAGTGTGGTGCTCGGAATTGGACACAATACTCCAGCTGGAGACGAACTAGCATTTTATATAGGTTCAGCATAATTTCCTGGCTTTTGTACTCTACACCTCTCTTTATAAAGCCCAGGATCCCATATGCTTTATTAATGAGACAAGTATGAAACACAAGTTGGGTGTAGGGAGGTGTAAATGGTTACCGCAGAATAGCAGAGGAGAAAGGAATCATTAAAAATCTGTCAAAGAGAAGGTTTCCGTGCTGCAGGAATGTGGCGCAAAAAAGGTAGGTAGGACTCGAGTGCGAACCACCTCACCGGCCGTGTACCGATTAGGATTTCCTTTCGCAAGTACCAGCCCAGAGCTCTCCTTAGAGCAGAGAAGGCTAAGAGGAGATTTGATGGAGGTGTTTAAAATCATGAATGGTTTAGATAGAGTAAATAAAGAGACACTGTTTCCAGTGTCTGAAGGGTCAGTAGCCATCCTCCATTAGCAGCTGTCTGAGAGAAAATGGGAGCATTGGTTAAGATCTAAAGTTGTCAAGCTCAGTGTTAAGGCCCGAAGGCTGTAAAGTGCCTAGTAGAAAGATGAGGTGCTGTTCCTTGAGCTTGCATTGCAATTCATTGGAACGGTGTCGAAGGCCGAGAACACAGAAGTCAGAGTGAGAGTGGGATGGAGAATCAAGGTGGCAGGCTTAGGGTCACGCTTGCGGACTGAACGAAGATGTTCAGTAAAAGCGATCACCCAATCTGTATTTGCTCCTCAATGTAGTGGAGAAAACATCATGAGTGATGAACACAGTATCCTAAGTTATAAGTATAGGTAAATCACTCTTTTACCGGGAATAGTGTTTGGAATCCTGAGCAGTCGGAAGGGAGGTGAAAGGGCAGATGTTGCGTCTCCTGCACTTGCATGAGAAGTTGACGGGTGAAGCAGAGCCGGTGTTGGGGCTGATGGAAGAGTGGACCAGGGAGTCATGGAGGGAATGGTTCCTTCATAATGCTGAAAGAGGAGAGGGAAGATGTGTTTGGTGGTGGCACCACACTGGAGGATAATCCATGGAATGCAGAGACTGGTGGGAAGGAAGGTGAGGACAAGGGGGACCCTTCTAATGGTTCTGGGAGGGAGGATAAGAGGCGAGGATGGAAGTTTGAGAAATGGTCGAGGGCCCATCAACCCTAATTATAGTATGAATTCTAGTTTGTCTGACTTTTGAACTAAATTATGAATAATAATAACAAAAGTCTCCTCATACAACAAATATTGAAACAGAAAAACTGAAGAAAGCATTTAAATGCCAAGAGATTTTCATTTGGGCAAGAGTATTGTCTGCATGTCTTCTTCTGCCCTCTGACTTTATCGTTACTGTGGCTCCATTTTCACAATCAATGCTCCTGACAAAACTGGTTAACCTCTGTGTTTGGACCTCTCCTCACCCTGGCCAAAGGCCTCTCTCCTCTCTCCCTCCCTCTCTCTGCTGCTGTCCGGGCCGTGGAACTGCACCTGCCGTACTGATTCTCTTACCTGCACCGATTTTGTTAACTGCCCAGAAGGTTTTTCCACAGAGGTCACATACGCCGCCCTAAGAAAAATGGGAGTAAATGGGAGCTGGCCAAACTTACTTAAATGGCCAGAATTGGCGCGGGTGGCAGGTTACGTCCCTAATGAGGTAAAAAAAAGATCCTACCTAAGTGAATTACGCTAGCACAGAAACTTGGGAGAAACTTGGGAGATTTGAATTTACTCCAAAAAAAACGGTGCACGCCAAAAAAACAGTGCAGATAATTGGGGAAAATTAAGCCCAAAGTGTTGGGCCATGGAACACTTTTCCAGTTTTGACACAAAAGCACCAGCAGACGAGGGATAGTGTAAAATGTCCTCTAATCTGCGCCAATAATCTGTCTTAACCACAAGCAGAAAAAGCTGGAAGCATTTCAATCAACACCTGTCTTGACACCAACCTCAAAGAAGCACCTCTGGTCTATCTGCATTTCTCTATAAATGTATTTTGGCCTTTTTTTAAATAAGAGGCATTGACACTGCATCTTACTGGTCTGAGACTAGTAGCTGCAATATGGGTTTTATCTAGATAGGACTGATTTACATTACTTTGTTCATTACACACAAGTGCAGAGCTCTCTCCTGGGCAGTATGATTATTCACATATCTCCAGAGTACTTTTTATACCAAGTTTAACATCGCACTGGATTTACACTCCACGTGGTATCAAACTCCATTCTCCAGGGAGTTGTACTCAATTTTGCTTTGGACTCAGGTTGAATCATGAATGCAGATTCATAATTTAAAAAAAAAATTTCTTGCTGGAATGTGGGCTTCACTGGAAGGCCAGCATTTATTGCCCATCCCTGAGAAGCTGGAGGTGAGCCGCCTTCTTGAACCGCTGCAGTCCGTGTGGTGAAACCTGTAGTTCCGGACCTGGAATATTAGGTCATTGAAACACCTGTGAACACATCCTCTTTTGGCGTGGAAGCAAGTCATCCTCGATACAAGGGATCGCCTATGATGATGATGATGGTGTCCCCATGCACCTGCTGCCCTTGTCCTTTGAGGTGGTAGAGGTCACGGGTTTGGGAGGTGCTGCCGAAGAAGCCTTGGCGAGTTGCTGCAGTGCATCTTGTAGATGGTACACATTGCAGACAGGGGGCGCCGGTGGTGGAGGGAGTGAATGTTTAAGGTGGTGGATGGGGTGCCAATCAAGTGGGCTGCTTTGTCCTGGATGGTGTCTAACTTCTTTGAGTGTTGTTGGAGCTGCACTCATCAGGCAGGTGGAGAGTATTCCATCACACTCCTGACTTGTGCTGTGTAGATGGTGGAAAGGCTTTGGGGAGTCAGGTGGTGAGACACTCACCTCAAAATACCCAGCCTCTGACCTGCTCTTGTAGCCACAGCATTTATGTGGCTGGTCCAGTTAAGGATCTGGTCAATGGTAACCCGCCCCCACCCCATGGTGGAGGATGGTGGGGGATTTGGTGACGGTAATGCTGTTGAATGTTAAGGGGCGGTGGTTAGACTCTCATTTGTTGGAGATGGTCATTGCCTGGCACTTGTGTGGTGTGAATGTTACTTGCCACTTATCAGCCAAAGCCTGAATGTTGTCCAGGTCTTACTGTATGTGGGCATGGACTGCTCCATTATCTGAGGGGTTGTGAATGGAACTGAACACTGTGCAATCATCAGTAAACATTCCCACTTCTGAGCTTATGATGGAGGGAAAGTCATTGATGAAGCAGTTGAAGAGGTTTGGGCCGAGGACACTGCCCTGAGGAACTCCTACAGCAATGTCCTAGGGCTGAGATGATGGATCTCCAACAACCCCAACCATCTTCCTTTGTGCTAGGTATGACTCCAGCCAATGGAGAGTTTTCCCTCTGATTCCCATGTACTTCAATTTTACTGGGGCTCCTTGATACCACACTCGGTCAAATGTTGCATTGATGTCAAGGGCAGTCATTCTCACCTCACCTCTGGAATTCAGCTCTTTTGTCCATGTTTGGACCAAGGCTGTAATGAGGTCTGGAGCCGAGTGGTCCTGGCAGAACCCAAACTGGGCATCGGTGAGCAAGTTATTGGTGAGTAAGTGCCGCTCGATAGCACTGTCGACAACACCTTCCATCACTTTGCTGATGATTGAGAGTAGGCTGATGGGGCAGTAATTGGCCGGATTGGATTTGTCCAGTTTGTCCCATTCCTGTCTACTATTACTGTTAGCTACTGTATGAAGTAGAAATGGATTTGCAATGTAAATGCTCGTAGGTTCACCCTAAAAAGTATATTTTAAATAAGGAGATTGCTGAGAATATTTTTTAATGATAATTTAAGTAATTGGTTCTCATGCCAGCCTTTTCACCACCTTATAGCAATACACACGTGGTGAATAAGCACAAGGGATTCATAGATTTTCTACAAACACAGTTTCAAACACCGTTTGGGCTCTTTCAGTTTTATTTTCTATTGTGGCCTTTTTAACACGAGAAAGAAATAGGCTAATTACTTATAGTGTGCCATACAAGGCATCTTAATCCAATGCAACATTATGAGAGAAAAGGAAAAATTCATGTAAGTGAAATGATTATCGTTTATGCCCTAGTGCAAGACAGTACTTTACACCGTTCAATAAAATAATTTTTTCAAGGTATTGGAACAAAGCATAATGACTGCGATTTCACCACACATGACGGGATCGATGTGGCTGGAGGTATTGGCATGTGGTAAGCCCACTCCCAACTTGAGTCTGCACTCTGTTCCGAATCTTCCGATGATTGGGCTTGTTAAGCCCGCCCTGCCCTGACAAGCACGGCACAGAGGAGCACGGCTGCACCCAGGCTCTCCCATCACTCCCTCCAGATGCTTATGGAGGGAGTCACAGCACACAGGGAGGTTCTCTTCCCTTCCAATGGGCTGAAGAGACCTCCCCAGGAGACCAACGCAGCCTGGTTGCACATTGCACAGGATGGCACAAGCAGGGATGTGGTCAGGAGGACCAGGCTGCAGTGGCACAAACCTTTCAATGATCTCAGTAGATCACGAAACATTACTGCAAAGCCAAACTCAACCTCATCCTGCTGTGCCTCTCATCACATCCCCATCACTCTGCCTTCCCTACCCTACTCCTGCACATCCTTACTCACACCAACTGACCTTGCACCTCCACCCATCCCTCTCTATCTACATTATCACATCCCCATCTCACTAGTCATCCCTCACACTCACCCTCATCCTTGTCCAATCACACCAACTAACAACACACAAGGATAAGCACTTGTGTCCTTTAGCCAATGTTCATGTATAGTTAATGTCGATGTCAAACATTGAAATCTTTATTTTCAGCACTGTGTGTTCATGGACAGATTTGTGGGCACCTTTGGAAGTGGCTTAGTGTGTTGTAGTTTATGGTGAGACATAAGGCTACCCCCCACCCCCCCACCCCCAACCCCCCCCACCCCACAATGGTGATGAGTGTGAAAGGAATGGGTTGGACATTGTAGGGATGCTTTATGGAGCTGGTGTGGGGTGGTGCCAACCTGGTGCATCATGTGGCAGTCGGGGTGTACAGCGTCAAGTGAAGTAAATGTGGCCATGGTGAGGTCATCCCTGGCAGCAATGTGGTCGGGTGCTGATACCCTGTGTCCTGTGCAGCATCAGGTGATTGCGGAGAAGTTTGGTATTGTTGGGTGTGTTTAGTGATGTTTGTATTGGGGCTGATCGTGATGGGATTCTGAGAACCAAGGTGAGATTTTCTCAAGGGCACTGATGCAGCTGGAATAGATGGCAGGTGAAGTGGAGATGACAGAAGTGATCTGTCAATGGTGAGAGAGGTTGCTCCAAAGAGGTGACAGTGGATAGAGAGTTTACTGCAAACACTTCCAAACTGTATACAACTCAAATGTCTCTTCCAAACCCTGAAGGCTTCAGCTTCTGACATTGGAAACTGAACGTCTGTGCAATGGTAGCTTTTATCCCACTTCTACAGCTGTCAACTAGCCAAAGTGATAAAGAGTCACTGAGAACCCGACTCCACTTACCTGGCGTGTCCTCCGGGGGCATAGCGAACCCATCAAAAGGTTGCTAAAATTGCAAGTGCCTGCTTTTAAGCCTCTTAACTAGCTTTTAAGTACCTTTTAATGATGTTAGTTACCTATCCCTCCGCTTGCTGTCGGGTCTGCTATCCAAACGCAGGTCTGACTCGGAGAAACTCACACAGAGGCGGGTTCCTGACCCGCTTTCAATCACGGTCATTTTGACAGCGGGCCCGCCTCCAAACCCACATTCAAAGGCTGGGAAGATTCCGGCCAATGAGTTTTCTCAACACTGCAGTAATTGTAGGATTAAAATCTTTCTATATTGTTTTCTTGCTGTTCAACATTTTGAGTGATATTTTCTCAGTATACTTGCTTTGTAAATACTTTTACAGCCTCCTCTTCACCCTCCTGCTTGTTTACTTCCTCTTCTGACAATACCAATTCATACTGGGGAAGCCTCCAGTGACTATTCCTCATGTGCAAGCCTAGACAGTAAGTGCTGGCAGACTATTTAACCATGGGAAGACGTTACAGTAAAGCCCAGTTAGATTTGGACCAAATATACACAGGTGTGCTTTCTAACAGGAGTCACTGGACAGCAATCAATGTGGTAACTTGTTCCCTCCCTGGTCCAAGGCGGCGAGGACCAATTCTAGAAGCAGCCCACAACGCACACAAATCTTAACATACGTGATTATGAGGTCACATACTTGTCAGTTGGGCTTCAGAGAACTTCAGTAAACAGTTGACTTCTTCGGTTTTCTCCTGTAGCTTCAACCAGTCCTGCTCATGGAAGAGGTAAAGCTTGGCATCTTTCTCAGCAGCCACAGTTTTGTTGCCTATTTGACAACTTAGTAAAGCATTCACACCTAAAGATTAAACATGTATTCATATTGTAAAGGCGTGAAATAACCAAATGTCCACATAAGCACGCAGAGATTATACACCTTTGTAACAGTTTTAGTTAGCAACAAAAAAAATAATGGGCCATGATTTGCTGTAGGAGTCAGTTAGGTTTGCCCGAGCACATTCAAGTTTGACATTTTTTTTGCATGCCAAGTTGCTGAAAGTGTGAGCTGATAACGTCATAATGAAAAGGTTTTAATCCAAGGTTTTTGAATTACCCAGGGTACCGATTAGCAATTTATGACAGTGTCAATGTGCCAATTTTGAGAAGTGAAGAAATTAAAATACCAATTTAATAAGTTTTTTTTGTTTAGCGTTAAATTAAATTTGTTTGTATTTCATGTTTTCCCACTGTCTGTTTGCAATAATGATTCTCTTTGCCTGCCACCTTGCTTTGCCTGTAGCCAGCACTGACTTTCTCTGATCCCGTTGATAAAATTCAGTAACAGTGAGGGAATATAGGAAACCTTGGTTGTGGGAATAAAAGACCTGAATCTGAAAACTTGGTATAGGTAGAATACATATTCTGGGGTTTTCCACTTCTGTCTATGATTTTCTGTCTATTAATTTTAATGGGCAGATAATTGTGGGCTGACAAGTGCAGAAACAGAAAACATTAACCATAAATTGAGATTCTAATCCTAATTTTTCAAAACTGTTTGGTCACATTACCTACATTTTCCTAGCCCCAATTTTGATACATAAAACTAGCTGAATATTTCCTAATTACCACACACAGACCACAAGTACCCAGTTGGAGTAATAACCAACTTTTAAGTTGGGTTGAAAACGACTCCATGACTTAGTGTGTAACATCAGATCTGGGTGGCTATTAACCCGTCATTTAAATTACATTTTCATAGGAGCATTTTTGGTCCCAGCAGGAATGGTGTTCTGTCAATATGTGGGCTTGGAATTATCCAGTCACTCCCTTAATCAGATAAGGATCCACTTTTGTGGAGCTAAAGAATTATCTCCCTCGACCACATGGATTGTAAATTCTGGTTTCTCATCTGGAAAAAATAAACTCCCTTAGATTGGCCGACATCAAAGAGTTTATTAATAAAGGTTCTCATCAGAGTGTATGCACAGATTCTTCAATGTCATCATGACACGCAATGGATCATAACAAAAAGACAAGGATGAGAGAAGACTGTTCAGCCCATCAAAGCTCATCCCTTTAGTATTTTAACTCCCACTGCGGCAGCAAGCCTCTTTCTGAATGCACCTAATGTTTCTGATTCTATTGCCTTACCCTGGCGACTGTTCAATACATTCATCGCTCCAAGTTAATTAGTCATTCCTATTACTTCTTTTACAACTAGGTTTCACTATGTTTATTTATTCGTGTATACTATCGGAAAAATTGGATCAGAATTCCAATCGGAAAAATTGAACCGGGATTCAGTTTATGTGATGCTGTTTTGCTTAAAGAAAGTTATCCTACATAAAGTAATGCAAAGAAATTGTCACAGATGTGATGCATTATAATGCAATATTACAAAGATTTACTATTAACTCCAATCACACTTGGAAGGCCTCAGAAACATGCTACAAAACTCAATGTACTACGAAGAACTACAGCACTACAATTATACCCTGGCGATTATTCAATTCATTCATCACTCCAAGTTAATTAGTCATTCCTATTACTTCTTTTACACTATGTTTATTTATTCGTGACTGCAGTAAAAGTAAACAATATTTAGTAAAACTGACAGAATCTGAATCATGCAATAATCACAGCATTATTGGTTTGAACTCAGCCCTAATATTAAAATTCAGTTTTCAATGTTACAGTATATATTTGGAAAACTTCTAAATTGCAAAGTAGGGGCCTATCAGGTCAAGGCCCCTATTTTCACTTGCTGGATTTTTTGCGCTGATGCATGTTCACGTACGATTTTTTTTGTGTACGTTCGCACCAGAAAAAATAAATCAGGACTTTTGCTAAAGAAATTTTTGAATTTGGCGCCATGCTCTCCGAAGTTAGTCTGGGAGCAGAGCTTCAAGTCTGCACTAAAAACTCTCTGGGCATGTGGGAAAAGCTGAAATTACCAGGCCCCCCCCCCCCCCTCCCCCCCCACACACACACACACACACACACACACACACGATTCCCCCCCCCCCACACACACACACACACACACACACACACGATTCCCCCCCCCCCCACACACACACACACACACACGATTCCCCCCCACCCACACACACACACACGATTCCCCCCCCCCCACACACACACACACACACACGATTCCCCCCCCCCCCCCCACACACACACACACACGATTCCCCCCCCGCCCCACACACACACACGATTCCCCCCCCCCACACACACACACACACACACACACGATTCCCCCCCCCCCCCACACACACACACACACACACACGATTCCCCCCCCCCCCCCCACACACACACACACACGATTCCCCCCCCCCCCACACACACACACACACACACACACACACGATTCCCCCCCACCCACACACACACACACACACGATTCCCCCCCCCCCACACACACACACACACACGATTCCCCCCCCCCCACACACACACACACACACACGATCCCCCCCCCCACACACGATCCCCCCCCACACACACACACACACACACGATTCCCCCCCCCCCCCCACACACACACACACGATTCCCCCCCCCCCCACACACACACACACACACACACACACACGATTCCCCCCCCACCCACACACACACACACACGATTCCCCCCCCCCCACACACACACACACACACGATTCCCCCCCCCCCCACACACACACACACACGATTCCCCCCCCCCCCACACACGATTCCCCCCCCCCACACACACACACGATTCCACCCCCCCCACACACACACGATTCCACCCCCCCCACACACACGATTCCACCCCCCCCACACACACACGATTCCCCCCCCCCCACACACACACACACAACACACACGATTCCCCCCCCCACACACACACACACACGATTCCCCCCCCCCCCACACACACACACACACACGATTCCCCCCCCCCACACACACACACACACACGATTCCCCCCCCCCACACACACACACACACAGATTCCCCCCCCCACACACTCGATTCCCCCCCCACACACACACACACACACACACACTCGATTCCCCCCCCCCCACACACACTCGATTCCACACACACACACACGATTCCCCCCCCCCCCACACACACACACACACACACACACTCGATTCCCCCCCCCCCCACACACACTCGATTCCACACACACACACACGTTTCCCCCCCCACACACACACACACACACACACGATTTCCCCCCCCCCCCCAC